>NC_062211.1:567854-652854 GCF_912470025.1 Vespa velutina
GAATAATTATCGCGTTGTATGCGATACGTAGATGAGTACATTGAAATTCTCATTTCGACGGCCAGAAACATAACGGGCAAGGGACGTTTTCTCTCGTTGTTCCAATTTTACTAGAAACTTCGAAACCGTGCACGCGCACGGTATTTGAGAATCGCCAAGGACTTTGTCTTTCATCTCGCTCCTTTCCCATAGCCAACAATGGAATAGAGAGAAGAAGAAAATGGTCGAATATCGGATATACGGATAATACGAATGCCGTTCCAATGACACCTAATTAAACTCTCTATTATGCTTCCAATATTCCGATTTATCCTCTATCGGACCAACCGGATCTACTCGAAATATGAGATAACCACCTGAGATAGACGGTTGAGGATTGTGAATTAGAGAGAAAGAAAAATAGAAAGAAAGAGAGAGAAGGAGAGAAAAAGAGAGAGAGAGAGAGTAACCTTGAGAAAAGTGCACGTGCGTATACATAAGGGATGAGTCACGTAACTCGTTAAAAATCAATCTTCAAGAATATCGGAAAAAGAATTCGTGGAAATGAAAAGACTCGAATATCTTCAAGATCATTCTTAATTAATATAATGAGCGAATTTTTAACGACACTTACGAAAGTATTAACACTGATCTTTTCATTATCATAGATTGTGAACGTTACAAATCAAACGACTTGCTCTATATATGTAACTCTACATAAAGCAATAAAGGAAGGATCTCTTCTCCTACGAATTTCCTTCGTTTATCTATATGTGCTAACGGAGCAAAGGTAAGCTCCTTCCATTGGAGATCAATGATATTACAAAGCGTCCCGGTTCGATCATCCCTTTGACTGTTATTGCACGAGAACGAGAAAGGTAAGTAAACCTGTTGGTTTCGATCTTAATTCTCTCGAAGATCTTTACCTTCATGCTCTTAGCTTAGACCGATCTTTATCTCGAAAAAGTCAACGTATTTAATCGATCGAAAATAATACCCCCTCGACGTTTGTTAATTTTTTCATTCGATTTTTTTATAATATTCATCATTCTCTCTCTCTCTCTCTCTCTCTCTTTTTCTCTCTTTCTCAAATACTTCTCGAATAATATCTTTATAAGTTCGACGAGCTTTCAAAAGAGAAGTGAAAGAGAGAAAGAAATATCTGGAAATCTCGTCCGCGTCAAATTGAATTTGAGGCGAATTTAGGGAAGATAAAAAAGGTAAAGAGGAAGATGGAATAAAAAAGTAAAGGTTAAAGAGAAAGAGAGGTATAGACGGGAACACGGGCTTCCCAAGATCCTAAAGTGGTCGGACTCGATCGAGAAGCGATAGAAGGAGAATAGAACTCTTAGTAGCCCATCGGGGTTGCCCCGGCCTCTCGAACATCAATATCGGACAAGATCAGAACTTAAGGCAATTGCGCACTGATACAACAAAGAGCATCGTCTAACGCGGTTATATGTCGTAAGCGAAACTCTATTGCTATATCCCATCTCCCAGCCGTCTATATTGGCCCTTCTCTCGCGTAGAACACAACAGTTCTCTCTCTCTCTCTCTCTCTCTCTCTCTCTCTCTCTCTTTCGCACGCGAGCGTACATACACACACATATACACACACTCGTCCTTCCTACCTTTACCTTTACTTCCTTCTCTTCCTCTTCCTCTCTCTCTCTCTCTATCAATAGCAACCTAATCTACTTTGCTAGCAAATAGTGTTCACGTTCCCCAGACAATGCTTCTCTGCCCTTCTCTTCTCTTCTCTTCTCTTCTCTTCTCTTCTCTTCTCATCTCTTCTCTCTCTCTCTCTCTCTCTTTCTCTCTCTCTCTCTCTCTCTCTCTCTCTCTCTTTCTCTTTCTCTCTCTCTCTCTCTTTCTTTGTCTTCCTCTCAGCTTTTACCCCCCATCACCATCCTCGTACATATCTACTCGATATCTACTGCAACTACTCCGCTATAGTTTCCGTGTTTCATGAGTTTCGTTAATCGTTCATGATTGGTCTTCATGAATTTTTTTTTTTCTTTTTCCTACAAATACAACGACAAAATCTTTATAAATAACCTCAAGGAAAAATGTCGCTTATAATATGCATATTTCATGAGATATATACGTTGGTCAAATATTATTTCGTAGCTAAACGATATAGCGAGTTGTCGATTAATTTTTACATGAAATAAACTAATTAAAATTAATTCTCTACTCTTACTATTTTTTTTAACTTTCTCTCTCTCTCTCTCTTTCCCTCTCTCTCTCTCTTTCTCTATCTATCTATATATCTCTCTTCTCTCTTTCTTTTGAATCTCGAATTTCGAATCTCGATTAGCTAAAAAAAGAAACGGTAAGACTCATTTATCTTTCTTTTATTTGTTTTTTTGCCATCTTATTTTTGAAGAGGTTAGCACAATTTTTGTCAAGCACGAAATTTTTCAAATCTTTATCACCGATCTATTTAAACAATCGAAAATAATGGAACAGAACGAAATCCCATCTACATCTCAACATCGCACTTTACGTGGGTTTTATCAAAATCATTGTTTAATCAAATTTAAAAATATGAGAGAGAAAGAGAGAGAGAGAGAGAGAAAATGAAAGAGAAAGAGATGTAAAAAAAAGATCGTCTAGCTTCAAAAATAAAGTTAACAATTTATCGAGTCGGATTGTTGTTATCAGAATTTTTGGATAATTAACGTTTGCCAGGCTTATGATCAATTTCTTCACTTTTTATAGACGTTTTCTCGAATGGCCTGATTCGTCAGAGGATGTCCTTCTATGCGGATACATCATCCGCCGATACTAATAAAGAAAGAAAAAGAAGAATTAGGTATAGGAAATTTTTGAAAAAAATATTTGACTATCCTGAACGAAAATGGCACGGTAAACGAATTAAAAGGAATAGATCGATGTTTGGTTGGTTTCGTTTTTGTACGTAAAAAATTCATCGTGATTTTTACTATATATTGATCTTATAGAACATACTTATTTTGAGAAGCATTCGGCGAAAACAACGTGTCCAAATTGTTTGAATTACATTGAAACCGATGTAAAATATTACAACACTTGCATGACACATTTAATAGCTAGTTCGTTACTACCAGTGTGGTAAGATATTTATTTGATATTTAAAATCTTTACAATTTCTGTAGTAATAATTTATTGTAATGTTTTTCTTCGTTTGTTACAGTATGTGCTTCTTACCGTATTACTTGATCGCTTTTAAAGATACCGTCCACAGTTGTCCAAGATGTAAAATTTATTTAGGAACTAAATTTTCTAATAGCAGAAATTTCCTTGAACGATTGAAAACAAAGAAATCAGCCGATAACAATCTTTAAAATAAAGAACTAAAGTTTACCGACATATAAATCTTTTGTTAAAAATTATATATATTTATATACACATGTATATACATATATACATATAATGTGTAATATGTAATTTCTATAGATAATATTCTCTAATGTTGAAGAAAATATTTTATTACTATATTGTCGGTAATATAGAAATCGTACTAACGATAACCGATAATAAAAACATTGTCTATACATCATTATTGGATAATGCAGTTTAAAGGAAACTACTCGAATGATAACTCGAAAATTCTTTTGCTTGAAATATAAATCGTACAAAGCGACATTAGTAAATCCACCTCAGTAGATCGGTCTAAGAAGACCCTGAAACTGCCAGTCATTCGATAATTTGAATCCGTACTTTTGCGGTTTTCTCGTTTATTAATGTTATAAAAAAATCATTTGAAAAAGGAAAAAAAGGAAAATGGGAACAATACGTGTAATTGAGAATGAAAATCAATTTTATGCGGAAATGGCTAATATGGGTTCAAAATTGGTCGTTGTAGACTTTACAGCTTCGTGGTAAGTTCTTTGGAGGTTATGATTTCTTGTTAACCGTGCAAATATTACATTTCTTTGCTAATATTTTAATATCTTAATTATAATAATAAAATTACCTACGTGTATATTATAAATTAATATTTAAATTTAATTTTAACAAAATTTCTTGTATTTTATTCATAGCCAGAAAATTTCTCTCATTTGCAATTGTTTCAATATATATATATATATATATATATATATATATATATATCGAAAGATCGAGAATATTAAAAAAATGTTAATATATTTTTTTTTTTTTTTTTTTTTTTTTTTTTTTTTTAACAAGTATCATATGAATTGAAATTGATGTTTATTATCTATAGGTGCGGACCATGCCAAAGAATTGCACCAGTATTTGAGCAATTCTCTTTAAAATATCCTAATGCGATATTTCTTAAAGTAGATGTAGATAAATGTTCAGAAGTTGCAGCCATTCAAGGCGTCAGTGTAATGCCTACTTTTATTTTCTATCGCAACCGAACAAAATTGGGTTTTTGCCAAGGAGCAGATCCAGCTGGACTTGAATCAAAAATACAACAATATTATGGCAATGGTGATACTGAAGATTCTGAGGGTTCAGTTACTGGACATGTACGGGATAATTATAATATCTATCATATTTTTGGATTGATATTTCTTGCTTCAATTTTTTTATACTGGAATAAGTATCAACAATAAGCATAAAAAAGTTGTAATTTTCTTTCAATGAATTTTTAACATTATCTTAATGAAAAGAAGAATTGTCAAGTTGTTTGTTAGCTCTCAAACAAATATGGTTTTAATAAGTGAAAGTGTTCATAATTTTTTTACTCTTCCTTGAATATTACATTCAGTTAAAAATTGAATATATAGTATTACCTATTAATTAAAATGAAGAAATTAATATTTGTCTTATTATCTTTTTTATTTTTTTTTTTTTTATATAAAGCAAACCAAATGAATTTTGAATAATGACGAAATGTAAATTTCTTTCGATATAATTGACGAAAATTTCATGAAAATAAATATAAGTACAATACAATTTTACATTTATTTTATACAACATTAATATAATAAAATTCATTTCAAATAACATTATACCAAATAATTTCTAATTCTTATGCAATCCCTTTAACGACATTTGATAAAAATTGTTTGCTTTACAGATGGATTTAAATACGTTCATTGCAAAAACACAATGTGAATGTTTAAATGAATCGGATGACCACAACTTCGTGCAGTGCCTAACAACTGATGATGGATATTTAGAGAGTGATTGCGATGAACAATTAATATTATCCATTACTTTTACCCAAGCTGTCAAAGTACATTCCCTAAAAATTAAAGCACCAACAGATTCTGGACCAAAGAGTATTAAACTCTTCATCAATCAACCTAGAACTATAGATTTTGATATGGCAGATTCCAATACTAGTGTCCAAGATCTTACGTAAGTATTTATTATATTCTACTGTGTATTCATATGGATACATACATTAAATTTTTATGCAGATTATTGCCCAAAGATATCGAAGAAGGAAATCCTATTCCCTTGCGTTATGTGAAATTTCAAAATGTACAAAATCTTCAAATCTTTATCAAAAACAATCAAGCTGGTACTGACACTACTAGAATTGATCAGTTGATTATATTTGGATCGCCAATCTCAACAACCAATATGGGTGAATTCAAAAGAGTTACTGGTAGAAAAGGAGAAAGTCATTGAAATATATTTAAAACGACAGAAGTAAAAAAAGAGAAATAATTATAATCTAAATAATTGACCATGGCTACATAAAGATAATAAATGTTAGAACATGAATTTAAGGTTAAATATTATGATTCACATGAGTGCTGATAAAAAAAGGATTTGTGTATTGTTTTTTATATTTTGTTAATTATATATTGTTACAAACTTACGAATGAAATACTGTATAAGATTTCATAATGAGATATATAAACCTTATAACAGGATCTAGCCTAATTCATATTTCCTTAGCGATACAAAATTACTTTGTAATATAATTTCAAAAATTTTATCTTACTATTATTTATGAAGAACATAATTGTTCTTTATAATGAAGAAATAAAACTATAACTTATATCTGTGTTTGTGTATATCTTCTTTGCTTAATTTTGCTTTATTATATTTGGCCATGGTCAGCCTATACTGAAAACAAAAAATAAAATCAATGCATTTGTATTTATAATTTTATACAAGTAAAAAAACAAACATTATTTAAAAGTTACTCCATTAAATCAAATAATTAAAAATATTTTAATTCTGTATTATTTATAAAAATTAAAGATAATACTATTGATTTATTTTTTGGCATAATAATTACAATATAAAAATGTATTTTAATTTGACATATAATGTAGAAAACCTTAATACAACTACTATATTACAAAAAAGACATTTAAAAAAATGTATAATTCTTATAAATGTCTATAGACAAGTTTTATGGATTCTCCAAAATCCTCCACATCGACAAGCACGCGTCCATCTTTGATCCCATGCTCTGATAGCAGCTGTCCTTGTCATATTCTGAACTTGAACTTTTCCACCACATCTAAAAACATTATATAAAATATATATATACGTATACATATATTTTATATATTGTATATGTATTAAAGCTGCATATACAACTTTACTGAATACCTTGTGCATTGTTTAACAAGAAGTGGTTGTTTTCCAAGATATAAATGTCGAATGGTGTCTACTACCTGTCCACTATGCATACAGCCTTCCACTGGATTTAATTCAGGTGTAAATAATAATTGTTCGGGTTCTATACCATATTCCAACTAAATTCAACATTATAAAATTATATAAATATTAATAAAAAAATGTGTGTGTGTGTGTATGTGTATGCGTGCGCTTGTGCGTATATATATAAAAAGAAAAAAGTTTTTTTAATTACTTGTAAAGGAAGACTTTGATAAAAAAGTACTGGTGACGTTAAAGCAGTAATACTACTGCCTTGATGTAACTGAGGTATCATTATTTGATTTGGTAGCAGACAACAATCATCTGAAATAAAAGAGAATGCTGACACCATGTTGTTAATTCAAACTTACTTATATCTATTAGATCAACATTATTTACTTGTGTATGATTATTTAAATAGTCACATTAAGTTAATATTTAGAGTAAATTAATATTTTTAAATATGCTTTTGTAAATCATAGCTTTAAATAAGGATCTGCTTATAAAAAATCCAAAATACATATATATATATATATATATATATATATATATATATCATTTGGAATCACTTAATTAATTGCTTTATTATGTTCTTTGCATGTTTACATATTCTAAATAATTATAATAAATTTAATTTTGATTATAAAACTAAAAATAAAAATCTACAAATAAATGAATCTACATTTTACATGTTTCTATTTTCTTTTAAACCATCTTTTTCTGCAAATTTATTTTCAAATGCAAGTATAGGATTGTTTTCATTCATTTTAACTGTACAAAGATCTATAGATTCTTTTTTGCTATCAGTTTCTAAAGTTTTATTAATTTCTATAAATATTTCAGTTTTCTCATTTTTCGGGCTTTCTATATCTGCAATAAAATAATTCAATTCTCTCTCAACTTGCTTTCCATCATCTTTATTATCTTTATCAGAATCATCTTTTTTACTATTTTTACTATCAGAATTATTTGTTTTACTATCAATAGAATCTATAATTGATGGTATTGTATGCTCTGGAAGAAACCAACGTCTCTTACTTAAATCTTCTTTTTCACTTTCTTTATTTTTCTCGGCTTTTTCTGCCTCTCTTATCAAATCAATAAAAAATAAATCTCTTGGAGACATTGGTGTTTTTGGTGATATAATATTTTTATTTTCTTCCAATGGAGTGACTGTTACTAATTTCAAATAATTCTTTATAGAATTTCTATTAACATTAGTCTCTTGTATATCCTCAATTTGTAATTCTTCATCTTTTTTTGGTGATTTTTCTGTAGTTACTATATTAACATTTTCAATGTCGTTTTTTGACATTTTTCTGTGGATTACTAAAGGTGGAAGATCACGTTTTCTTTTTGAATTTTTCTGGATTGTATTGTCAGTTGCTTTGGAATTATTTATACTTTTCTTATCATAATCTTTTGATGATAAATCAAAATCAATTGATGTTTTATCATTGCTTTTATCTTTAGCTATCATTGGTTGAATATCTTCTCCTAATGATTGTGAAGGATAATTTGTGCTGTCTGATCCATATGATCTTTTTTTTACATTAATATTATGTTTACCTTTTATGCATTTCCAAATACTTATTAAAAATATCATAATAAGAATCCAAATTATTAATGCTACTATCCAAAATATAATGGACCAGAATTTAGGCCAAGCATGAGTAATAAAAGATGAGTGGCACAATAATGCCCATATTAATGGGCACATGATAAACCAATATCCCAAAAAAATGCAACATGTAATAATTAAAAAAGTTGGTATTCTAAATGGTTTAGAATATAAATAAGAACTTTTTGATCCACTTTCTTCTGATATCATTTTTTTTTCGTTTAAAGCCATTGAATTTTTATGTTTAAAAGCAAGTTTGTTAGTCATTATGTCTCATCGAATTATAAACACATATTCCTTGAAGTTTCTTTGGTATGCAATTCTTTATGAATTTTAAAATTTAATTACTAATTCACAAATACACCACACTGTTTGAACAATTATACAGAAACCCTATAACTAGTTGATATTTATATATATTATATGATCGTTTGAATTTACAAGCACTAAATCAAGAAATTATTCTTCAGGCCATATCTAAATAAACCAAAGGAAGTGGTATTTTTATCTTACTTCCTACAGGCTAACATATATTTGATAAGAAATAGAGTGACAATCCATGTACATATATATATATAAATATTTTCTTAACTATGGCATGATATTCAAGATACTTAATATACCTAATTCAATTTTTTTATATAATTAAAATCATTTGTGTAAAAGAAAACTTACCTATTAAACCATCATCTATTTGTTGTTGTGTTTCACCATTAGGTTGAACAAGTTTGGATAATAATCGAAATAATAATGCCAATACGTCAAGATTATCAGCACTACGTAGGAAAACAGGCAAACATGATGGACGAAGCAGACCCCAAATTCGTATGATGACAAGAAGTTCTCTTACTGTATTAAGTGCCTTATGATCTTTGAGTAATTCATACTGTATAAAAGCACAACATAAAATTATACTCTGCAGAAGAGCTTCTAAAGTAAATAATAAAAGTATATGATATTGTAAATACTAACACCACCACTTTTCATTTGCATTCGTTGCTCGGGAAGTCGTGCTAGAAGATTTAATGCTAAATCTGCAACCCACTGAATCAATTGCTGTAATGACTGTAATGTACTTGGTTCAACTGTAAATTCCTTTGGATCAAGATGTAAAAGTACCTGAAATAACGAAATAGATCTTATTAATTTACATATTATGAAAAAGTTATGAATTTAATATATAAGACAATATATCTTACCTTATCGACATCACTAATAGGTTCTGTAATAACCGCTGCTAAACTTTCAGCAGGTCCCTTGTCATGAGATATTAAATCCGACGGCCTTAACAATGATTTAAAAGCTGTTGCCACTGAATGTATCATAAGTAAAGAGGATAAATCAGCTGCTTTGTTTTGACCTGATACTAACATTCTAATAAACAAATATTGATAAAATTAATTTTTTGTTTGTATTACCATAAGATATTTAATTATTCATTTTTAATTAGATAAGATTATTATGTTTTATTATTTAATATATACCTGTACAAAGATGTTTTGATACAAAGAAATTGCACATAAAGGTACTGTTGTATGGGCTGTGTTTGCCTCGTATAAGAAGCATCTAATCGTTCGCATAATGTTTCTATCATTGAGGCTCTTAAACATAAAAGTACATCCAACCAATCTAAACCAGTAACTAAGCAATATTCCAGCAATGTACAAGCATAACCTAATGTTAATGATGGTCCTGCAAACATATATATTACAATAAAAATTATCCTCATATAATATACTTAAAAAAAAATTAGATTTTTAAAAGATAAATATATAAAAACGAACCCCCATCGGGCAAAAGTTTGTACAAATACAAACTGCCATAAGTATCGCATGCTAGAAGAACGCATCCAAGCCATGAAATATCCATATGAGCTAAAGATATTGAACTTTTAAAATATTTATTACTAGGTTCATCTTGTCTCCATGCCATTTTTAATGACGAGTACGATACTTCTTTCAAACAATCTCGATTGAGACAATGAATTGAAGAATCTGCTAAAGCTACTATAACATAACTTGGTGGAGGTAAAGTTGTAACAATAGGCAATTTTGTTGTAGTTATTGCTGTAACTGATGACTGACAACGATATTGTGACTGATGTTGCCAAACCTAGAGAAAATATTTTTTACCTTAATTCGTATTTTTTCTTAAATATTCATAATCATTGAAATAAATTTACACATCTACATACTACTGTTTTAAATGGTTCCAATGACTTTGGTTGAAATAATTTATGAACGGGTTGTGACTTTTCCCTTAATTCCCAAACTTCTACAAAACCACCATTTTCGCTATTTGCTGCAACTACTAAGGAATCTGCATCTTCCCTTACTACAAACTTAAGATGTGTAACATTTGTACCTAAAGATATGATATTGTTAGTCAATTAATATATAAATTAGCAAATATTTTAATATTTTAAACTTACAAGTATTATCTTTTGGAGCTCCATCTTGTAAGAAAAAACTTGGTAATGCTTGTGACGTAATTGTACACTTTTCATCAGTTTTACGTACCAATACTCTATAACATCTAATTGGTAAGCAAATACTACCACTACTCACAGCCACCAAAAAATGTCCATCTACGATAACATAAATTTTCTATATATAATAAGAATATGTCAACAACTTAACATTGTCAGAAAAAAATACAAATGAGTATACAAACTTTTCCCATAGCAAAGATCAACAGATGTTATTCTGTGCCGTGTACTGCCTAAGCTTTCGGTAGAGGAACATATAGGATTTTGAAAGTCTTTTGTAATCATTACAGCACCAACCATTCCTGTTGTCGAAACTACTAATACACCTTCAGCTGCTCTACCTCCGAATTGTCTTACCGAAGGAGCAAAGGGTAAATGATTAAATTTTTCACTATAATGAATACTATCTTTCTTTTCAGCTACTAAACCAGTCTGTAAAAATGTATATTTATAAAAAAAAAAATGAAAATATAAAATAAATGCACGCAATTATTTTCTGATCAATATATATTATTTATTATTTCTCAAACCTTTTTTCCATTGTGAAACCAAGCTGCACCTAATATGTGTTCACCAACAAAACAAGTACAACCTATTAGCATCCAATCATTAAGAACATGATCTTTGAACATCCACAATTGAACATTTCCAGCAGAATCAGCTACCACAAGTTTGTCACCTGGTAAATCCCATTCTAATGCTGTAATTGAATGTTTACTGGAAAGTACCCTAAAACAAAAAACACTTGGAATAAAAACATACAAAGTGTAATATTTATCACTTGACATATTATGATTTATTGAATTTACTTATGAACGTGCCAAGGCATATTTAAATCAACAACATAAACATGCGAACCCCATGTTTTACCATTACTGTCTTCTAATTCTGTAACTGTCGTAAATGCCGCAATATTACGACAAGACAATGTGCATAATGATTGTCCATCGTAAAGACTGAAAATTAAAATTAGATAAAAATAATAACCTTCAAATTATTGTTCTTTTTTTTTTTTCAAGAATAGATTTAACAGTTAATAATTGATCGATAAAATATACCTCTCTTGATTTGAAAATGATTTTGAGAAAGCTTTCCTATTGACAGTATAAAGCAAATCCATTTTTCCGATGATGTTCCTAAATATGTTCCTGATAATTATTTATTTCTATTTATTCTATATCCAAACAATCAAATTGTAAAACAGTATATATATTATGGTGCAACAAATTAAGTTGCATAATTATTTTTAACTAAATGGTCGATACAATACGTATTAAAAAATAATATAAATACGTACATCCAGCGATGTGTCACGTTAACCCCATAATGCGCGTAATGCCACCTGCTTGTGTATCGACCATTGAACGTATATTATGAAAGAACGGATCATAATCGTAATTTATTTTAAATAATCTAACTTAATTTTTTTTTCTTTTTTTTTTTTTCATATTTTATATATACAGATTACGTCCTATCTATCCTTAAGAATTTCTTTCGCGACGCATTATTCTTATCATTAATCAAAACGTAATATATTAAAAGTCCAAAAATTAAAATATTATTTAAATTTAAACACATGATTTTTAGTAGACGTATCATGAAAGAATGAAATATATATTGTACATAAGAATAGAATATATTTATAAATATAAACCGATAGTTATATTTATGTAATATAGATTATACGTTTTAAATGATGAAAATTTTGAGTGAAAAACAAAGAGAGAGAGAGAGAGAGAGAGAGAAAGAGACAGACAGAGAGAGAGTGATAGAGAGAGAGAGACGAGGGTTTATCGTTGTTTTCCAACTCTCGAAAAATCTCGATCGAGGAATTAATTGCTTCGTTTCATAACCTTCCATCTCCACCTATCATCTTTTTCCATCGTTTACATCGAAAAGTACAAAGTAAAATTCACAAAATAGTCATACAAAAGATTGCAAGTGAATTTGAAACTATTGCACGGAAATTTAGTCTATAGACACTCATTTCCGTTATCCTCACATCATCAAATGAAGCCATGATCTTTTTCAGTTTATTTGATATTGCACGGTTTTACATGTGTCTATTTTATTTTCATAATTAAATTTATGCTTCACGTTAATCTGTTTCTATCGTTTACGTCAACCATACAAATTTTAGTGTATTCTACTATTTCGCATCTTGAAGAAACAGATAATCGGAAATGATCTCCCTTCAGTCACATAATCAGGTTTGTATTTTTGATTCGAATGATAGAAACTTCTTTATTTATTATATCGTATTTTCTTTTTTTCATCATGTTTCCCCATAGGAAGAAACATTGTAAGAAATTAATATTGAATGTTTGAAATGTTTACTTTTTTCCAGTGTTGTTTATATGTATTTTATATTATAACCTAACTTATAAAAAATTGTTTTTAAGTAACTACAAAATATTTATATTTGTTTTTTTTTTTTTATTGATCTAAAGAGTTTCATAGTATTATCATGTTCTTAGGAATTTTCAATTTTTATAACAAAAAATAATTAAGTTAAGGAAATTTAATTATTTAACAAATTATTTTGTATACTATCTTAATTAAACGGAATATAGAATGTGAAATTTTATAATATTTAGTATATATCTAAATACGATTAATGTGAGATATTATATATTTTCTAATAATAAATAATTTATATAGGTGCTGTACCATCTGACGCAATTAACATCAAGCATTAATCCTAGATCTGTACCATTTATAGTAAAAGATCATAAAAAAAGCAAACCCATTCATAAAAATGAAGATTTTTGCCAGGACAGTTTCTCTGAGGTAATTTTTTAAAGATATTGTTATAATTTTTATATCATTCAAGCTGATAATTTCAGCCTTACCAATATCAAAATACTATTTATTTTTAACCATTTATATATTTATAGGTAGCAAAAAATTGTATAGATCTGCCAATTCTCAAATTAAATGTCCACAATATAGCAAGTATATGCGGAACGAAAAAAGATAATGCATGGCTAATACTTGATAATATTTTTCTTAAAACGTCTTGGAAATCTTTAAAAATAAATTCCAAATGGAATGCATCTTATATATCTGGAATAAATTTTACTGAAAATAAAAAAAATTTTCCATGTTCACAACTTACAGAATCTATAATCTTACCTGCAATATATTTATCATCTAAACAACAGTATAAACTATTTCATAATTTATGTAACAGAACGTTATCAAATTACAATGTACAAGTACGTTCTTTTAAAACGGAACGTGATATAAAAGTGATATACAAAAGAAATCCTTCGGTGTTTACTAGATTGAAGGAATGGTTCGATTCATTTGGTCTAGCCTCGGTATAATATCGTATTACTTACATATTATTAATTATTTTATTGAAATTATTAAAGATAAAGGTATTAACTTGATTTACTTAGGATTCTCATAAAACAACGTTTCCTAGTGATCTTAAACCACAAGACATAGAATTAATGAAAAAAATATTTGCCAATATGAATAATACTACAGATGAAACAAAAAAGTCCAAAGTTGCGTTTGCAGAGGGATATGCTCTAGGTTTACAAGCTAAAGTGAAAAGTCGCAAAGGATGGCTAAGATTTGTAAATTGGCTAGCAATAGCATTGTTGATTCTAACTATGTGCTTTCCATGTATGTATAATAGATTATACTATTATTAATTGCTTATAATAATACAAATTTGAAGTTTATACATAGAAAGTTTAATTTCTAAAGTATAATTCCAAAAAGAATGTTTAATATATTTTATTTTATTAATTTCAGTTGCCAATCTTGGAAATGTATTCAGATTTTCATTCACTAATAAAAGTGAAATTGACCCAGAAGATATTCATTTTACGTTTGATGATGTGAAAGGAGTGAGACATTGCAATATTATTTATAAAAAATGATTCATTCATAATCTTTTTAAATTGGTTTTACTATTTTATTCATGATTATTTCTCATTTAAATTTGTAGGTTGAAGAAGCTAAGCAAGAATTGAAAGATATAGTGGAATTTCTTAGAGATCCAGAAAGGTTTACTGCATTAGGGGCAAAATTACCTAAAGGGGTATTATTAGTAGGTCAACCTGGTACTGGAAAAACAATATTAGCTCGTGCGGTAGCTGGCGAAGCAGGAGTACCATTTTTCCATGCAGCAGGACCAGAATTTGATGAAATTTTAGTAGGTCAAGGTGCACGTAGAGTGAGAGATTTATTCAGTATGTTATCTATTCAATAAATACTATTTTTAAATGGTAGCTGCAGTATCATAATAACAAAGCTTTAATTTATCGTATTTTTACAGAAACAGCAAAAGAAAAAGCACCATGTGTGATTTTTATAGATGAAATTGATTCTATAGGTGCTACAAGAACACCTTCGGTTCTGCATCCATATGCAAATCAAACTATTAATCAATTACTTTCGGAAATGGATGGGTAAATTCTTCTTTATAAATGATAATACATAGCATTGTTTTTAAATAATATAAAATGTGACCTCGTAATTTTTTTTTGTAACTTCAGATTTCATCGAAACGAAGGAGTTATTGTACTAGGTGCTACAAATAGACGAGATGATTTAGACAAAGCATTATTAAGACCTGGTCGTTTCGATGTAGAAGTTAATGTACGAATACCAGATTATATGGGACGTAAGGAAATCTTAGAATTATATTTAGGAAGAATTATGACTCGTGATATTGACGTAGATTATTTAGCAAGAGGCACGACTGGTTTTACTGGAGCAGATTTAGAAAATATGGTATCTAGAATCTATTATTTTTCATAAATATTACCTTGCAATGAGTTTGCAAGAATTTAAACTAATAATTCTCCCGATTGCAATTCTAGTCTAATTTTGATGATCTTATATCTGTAACAGGTTAATCAAGCTGCTTTACAAGCGGCAATGCTTAATTCGGATTACGTAACCATGAAACATCTGGAATATGCAAAAGATAAAGTTCTTATGGGTCCAGAAGGAAAATCTAAAATTCCAGACGAAGAAACGAATCGTATTACGGCATATCATGAAGCAGGTCATGCATTAGTTGGATTATATACAAAAGATGCAGATCCACTTCATAAAGTTACAATTATTCCACGAGGACCTTCTTTAGGACATGTAATATATGAGCTTAATTTTATATAATCGTGTTTTAAATAATAACGTGTAATACACATATAATGCAATATACTTTTTTTTTTTTTTTTTGTTTTTATATTGTAGACTTCATATATTCCTGAAAAAGATAATTATCTTGTAACCAAATCACATCTACTAGCTAAAATGGATTGTTTGATGGGAGGACGTGCCGCCGAGGAGTTAATTTTTGGACCTGATAAAATTACAACAGGAGCAGCTTCAGATTTTGAAGTACGTAATTCGATTTATATATTTATATTGCGTTTACATATGACAATATTATTCAAATTTTATTAAGAACCATATATTGTTTTTATAGAATGCTACAATAATAGCAGAAACTATGGTAAAAAATTATGGAATGTCTGATAAAGTTGGAGTAAGATTGTATGATTCAAAAAAGAATTCTGATTATGCTCCTAGTACTACAGAAACGATTGATAACGAAGTAAAAAGACTTTTACAGGTGGGTACGAAGCAAAATCTCGGTTCTTTGAAAATGGACCAAATATATTTTATTTACCGATACATATATCGATAATTTATTTTAGGAATCATATGAACGTGCTAAAAACATATTAAAATTACATTCTAAGGAACATAAACAATTGGGAGATGCTTTAATTGAATACGAAGTATTGGATTCTGATGAGATAAAAGCAATACTAAATGGAAAAAAAATTAGAACTGAAACTTCAAATAAGAAAGCAACAATTATAGATGTACCTAATAAGAATGTACCTAATACGACAAATAAGGGAATTTTAGATGTACCTAATAAGATGTAATTAGTAATATTTTAAAGTATAATTTGTTATCTAAATTGAAATGATCTAGGCAATGTACCATATTATCCCGTGAATATAATTCCTATTTTCGATTTCGTTAAATAATAGTTTTAAACGAATTTAAAATGAAATCAAATTTTAAATCAATATCAAATTAATAATCATATCTGCTTTATATTTCTTTTACAACGTTACAGCATCTTTTGTATGCATCTTCTGTTAGATTTTTTTCTTGCTTCTTTCGATTTCTATTATGCTTAATTCATATTCTTTTTTTTAAACTTTATAATTGGTAAATAAAATAAAAAAACGAAATAAAATTTAATTATTAATATATCAAAAAAAATAACTAAACTGATCTTCCCAAATATACTTTTATGAATCATTATTCTTATATATAATAACAAAAAAAAATATCGAACCAATTATAAGGTCAATTTTATACTTTTATTAATTACATTGCTAATAACTAATATTAATTATTGTATTACATATAATCACAGGATATTGTGGTGCATGATTGATAACATAGGAAGCTGTATTATTTGAAATTTATGGCTACTTTTTTATGTTATCATAAATGTGACATATTCGTCACTTTCAGTCTATCTACACAATAACTTGATCAAATTTAATAACGTAAGCTTTAGCTTTTGTGTCAAGTTATTAATGTGTCTTGTACTATCTTTAATACAATAAAAGGAATGTACTTTTAGAACATTACGGCAGAGATATAAAATCAATTTTACTATAATATTTAATTTTTAACGTTACTGCACTTCGCATACACACACTTCACTTGAAAATATCCCTTTAAATAGTAATATTAATATCGAACATAATGTACTTACCTATATTTATAAACAGAAACGAATAATATTTAGGCCATACAATGTTAACATTTTATTTACCATCGTATAGATATTATAAATTATACAAAATTATATATATATATATATATATATAGATATATATAGATATAGATATATATGTGTATATATATATATATATATATATTTATATATCTTATATTTTGTATATTCTCCTACCTATTCTCTGACACTACAGTATATATGTGAATGTTACAGATTTATAATCTTGCCTAAGTTCTATATCTAATACACTGTCACATTGTGCAAATTATATAATTATATTGCTGGAGCCTATTCGTTCCAGAAATAGCTTAGCAGGTCTTTTATAAAGATCTACTTTGATTTTTAATAAATCGTAACAAAGTTATATTTGACAAATTTTAATGTTTACCATCACACGAAAACGTAATGAACAATTACACAACGATTTCTATATAATTCAACGTTATATTAATACTATGGAACGAAAAGACTATTTTGAGAAAATTACTTGGATTGCAATTTGTGTTGCAACTATGTCATTACAGTTGCTTCGTTTAAAGTACGCTGCATTCACGCATGAGCAAACATACTGTGGAATAAAATAATATAAATCTGATAGATTAAGGACTATTTACAATAAATGTGTACACAAAATAACATATATGTAAGCACTCACGCAAATATCACAGTTTACTAACTCATAAATGTGAAGATGATTAACTATAAATATTGTTAATCATCTAGTTTCTTAGGGTACAGTATAAAATTGCTCAAGTTTCTTAGAAACAGAACAAATTTTTAAAAATATTTTCGATATAGATGGTTAAAGGTCATACTACTGTTTTTTTTTTTTTTTTTTTTTTTTTTCCATTCTAAATTCAATAATTAATTATTTGAATTATAAAAAAAAAAAAAAATAAAAAAAAATAAAAAAAAAAGAAACATTAATAAGAAAGAGAAACGTAATCGCTTGATATATAGCTTAATTAATAAAATATATCAAGGAAAGATTTATATTATTAATTACAATGATCTCTCACAAAAGCAGCCATTATTTCACATTAATTTTGTTCATCTTCAAGATTGCAATTCGTTTATTTGACAATATAAATTGTTTAACAATTATACGTGTAAAGAAATCTCTCAAAGAAAAACAAAGATTCAATTCCGTCATTGCATCTAAGTTGACATAAGAGAAAGCAATTGCGTATAAATTTACAATGAATGATTTAGTATTAGGATATGGTCCTGTTTCATAAGCCACACAAGAAACTACGTTTTCTTTTATCTTCTTTTTCATTTTTCTTTTTTTTTTTTTTGGTTTTTTTTCTCGTTTTTTTTTTTCATAAATAAATTCATTCCTTTTTTCATGATATTATTAAATTTAATCGATGTAACGAATAACTTTGAAAAACGTCGAATGATATTCGTCATCGTCATTTCATCTACTTGGTAGGAGTAAAAGGATAAACACATTATCATCATTTTGTTTGTTTATAACGTTTTCTAAAAAAAAGAGTTTTTATTTACAAAGAAAAGCGAACCACCAGCGATACTTGCTCATACAATCGGAAGACCGCTTTCCGATTGCTTGATTTTATTCGCTTGGCATTCGACGGTACAAAAGATCAAGGAAATTTCTTCTTTTTTTCTTTCTTTTTTTTTCTTTTTTTTTCTTTTTTTTTTTCTTTTTTTTTTTTCTTTTTTTTCTTTTATATATAGATGAATGAAAGAATCTTCTTGAAATCGAGGAAGCCGATTTTTTTGAAGATCGTTTCATCTGCGCGATCATTTTTATACGATATCATTAGATTTATCTTGATGTGAAAATAATGCGATTGTCGCAAGAACGCAGATAGATCACTCCTGGCAAGATAACAATGTCAACGATACATTTATATGTATGTCAGTAAACATAAACACATCGAGTTTTGTCATACTATTTTTCTTCCCTTTCCCCTCTCACTCTTATTCTTGCTGTCACACACTCTCTCTCTCTCTCTCTCTCTCTCTCTCTCTCTCTCTCTCTCTCTCTTTCTCTCCCGGTCTCTCTCTCTCCGTCTATCCCTCTTATTTGTTTATTTCAATGCAACATATCCCTTCTCTCCATACCATCTTGTTTCTTTAATATTATTCGCGCAAAATTCAATTACATATTACTTAACAACAAATAATCAATGACTGCAAGTATTTTCTGAAGGTCTAATAACTGATTGGATTTGGATTTACATGCGTGTCTGGCTTTATGTGCATATTGATCAAAAATCATTTGAATAATTTTATTGCATTCTACGATTCTCTGATATATGTATATGTTGTATATTTCACTGATCTACCCCATGCAATACTATTGATATCTAAGTAATAACTTTTTCTCTCCCGATGGAGCCATTTTTTTCTCCTTCGAAATTTGCGAATAACTTTAATATAAAATTTTACAAAAAAAAAAGACAAAAAAAAAAGAATGAACCCAACCCAAAAGATACAACCCAGAATATTTTTACAAAAGATTATGATCCAAGCGATCAAATTAAACGGCAAAAAAATTAATCTTTAAATTAATCCTTAATTTAAATATTGTTTCAATGTATCATTTTCGATAAAAGATTAAAATATTGTCTAAATAAAAATTAGTCAAAAGATTTAATCAATTTAATCCTGATATCAATTTAGACCGTTAAATGGACAAACTATCGAAGGAGAAAAGGAATACAATGTGACATTACAAGACGTAAATTAGTTACACTATGTTGAGATAACAACGATCTTGTCACGCTATACAATCACATTCTTCGATTTCTTACTTTCAGAAAAAACCGTGGTCTTATTGCATTGAATAATTTAGTGACAGTTTTCATTACAAATGAATTGAAATACTTTTGCTTCGGACAAGATCGTCCTTCTTTTAAATATAATTGTGTCTATTGAGTGTTCCTGCAAATATATATATATATATATATGATATAATATATTTTATATATATAATATAATATATTATATATATATATATATATATTAAACACATTTGCACAAACGCGTACACGCGCATATTGATTTTCGTGTATGTGTGTGTGTATGTGTATATTAATTTTCAGTTGCAAATAAAATAATGCTGTTAATATATCTAGATACAAGTATTTTTTGGTATCAATCGGACTTCGATGATATTATCTTTCATTTTTCACATATAGTCTCTCTTATATAAGTTTCAAATACTTTAATATCGGTCAAATTAGTATGTATATATTGGTATGAATCGTAGTTAAACTACAAAGGAATTTCGAATTCGTAAGAGCGTAAAACAGAATGGTCGAAATATATGTAATATGTATTTCTAACTTGTATCTAGATAAATTAGAAAAAGCACAACAGTACGGTCAAACCCTGATTATACGATTATATTGAATAACTTCTACCTAAATCGTTTTTGTGCGTGTAACAAGTAATATCATAATACGTGTTCCTTACTTATAATTACAAGTTTAGCAATTTTTCACATAGAAATTCGCAAGATTTTCGAGAATTGGTCGAATTTGTGTTAAATACTTTTTCACACAAGAATATTCGTAGTATTATCGTTTACGAATAAATCTGGTTTATTTTTCTATCCTTTTTTTCTCGAAACGATCCCTATCACGATTTATTCGTTAATTATTAAATCTTTTTATTTTTTCTTTCTTTTTTCTTTTTTTTTTTTTTTTTTTTTTTTTTTTTTTTTTCTTTTCTTTTCCTTCGTATCTCATACATACACTACTTGATTATAATCAGTTTTATATTTGTACAATAATAACTTTACGACAATCTCGCAATGCGCAGTAAAATATCATAATTGAATAGTTAATCAATTTTTTTTAGATACGCTTGACAAATCGTCCAATTTTTTTCATTAAAAAAAAAAAAAAAAAAAAAAAAGAAAAAACGTTTTTCGCATAATTCGCATTTGTTGTTGGTAACACGAACGAATCAGATTTATACGTGATCAACTCGTAAAATGCGTGATCTGAAAACAATTAGGTACTTTTTCGATATCGATATGAATATTATAGACGATCCGTTATCAAAATTAAACATTTTCAATGTTTGCATTGAAAAAACGATCGAAGAGAAACAATTTTTACTAAAGGAAAAGAAAAAAAAAAAAAATAAGCCTATTCGATTTCATTAATATTGCGTCTTTGCTCTCCTCTAGCTTACAAACTTTCTATTTTGTTTTTCTCCTGGTTTTTAATTCTTCATATCGCGTAATATTTGATAAAGATTTGTTTTCGATTCTAAGATAAGACTGCGATATCTTCAATTTATCAGATTTTTATATTTTTCTTCACTTTTTAACATAACTAACAAATTGAGAATGATTGCGTTGTTTAAAGGACAAAGTGATAGAAAGTGTGCTTGCCACGGAAGATTCTTTCATGCTCTTTTTCTACCAGCGCCCAGAATCTTTATTTAAATTCCTTTATATCGTTTGTATCAATAAAACTTTTCGCAAATAAAATTTTACAAAAAATCATATCAATCGATTAATTATATAATGTTAACTATATAAAATTTCGTATTTAGCTACGTAACACGTCATATAATACTTTATACGTAAGTTAATGCGTGAATAAATCACGATTACCGCATTTTTATATACGTATAATGTTATTCTATGTTGTAAAACGTAGATTAAAAATTTCACATATGTCATAAGTTCAAGTGATAAAACTATCGACCACAGCTGCTAATTCATTTCATAAAATATAGATAAAAGAATTAAAGAAATTTTAACAATTATTGATAAATATTGATTCAAATATTCTATTTGAATAAAAACAAAAAAAAAATATATATATACATAATCCAATATATATTCCCGTGAAATCATTTTAAAATTTGTTGATTACTAAACAAGAAAAAGAAGAGAAAGAAGATCTACTGTAGCAATAGCTTGTGTAGTTTTAATTGATATAAAATGTGATATAATACCAAAGTATGCAAGGGGCTCTAAAACACTGTATTTTCTATAGGATTTAAACACCATCTGATAGTTTGAATTTGATAAGTAATAAAAAGATCAACTAAGACTGTATACTTTATTACAAAATGTAGTTACTAATCAATTATAGGATTACAAAGTACGTTCTATTATATACTGGGCTCAATACCGCACAATACCAATGCCTAACAGTTGATTGCTAATATTTCATAGAGTGGTTAAATAACAGAGTCACATTAACATGTTCTTAAATGACTTAGAAACAAGCGCTTCAAAACGACGAATATTAAAGTATTTGTATAAAATCAACTTTTTTCTTTCTCATATCTAAGATGATATAAGATAGCAATACTCTCAGCTGAGCAATTTCATTGTTATTCTTTTAACATCATTATAATTTTAATTTTGCATCAAAAGATTCTAAAATCTTAATATATTATCTTAATGTTTTGACAGTCGGCAGTCAGAAAAACACTATCAAAAGTTTAGAATTCGTGTCACAGTGCCTTCGTATTTATTAATTATATAGCAATTAGAGCGTAATTAGATAGTAATTCAAATAATGGAAGTCTAAAAAGTATGGCAGTTATGAGCTTTGTTATTCCATAAAAATTAGAAGAACATCCTATGTTCCCATAGTCGGCTGAAAATTCGTAATGTCAAATATTACAAAAACGGACTACTACTACTAAACTGGTTCGATCATCTAATTTGAACTTTATTTTATTTTATTTTATTTCATTTTTTTTATATCAATGAGTAAGTTCATTAATTTTTATTTTATTTAATTAAACTATGACAAAAAGTGATCATAAATTTATAAATATTAGAGTTATTCAATTACAATAATTATAATATATTGCAATCATTAATAATATTTATAGCAGAGAAGATATATAGAGATTTATAGAGAGAAAATTGGGCTGATGCAAAGATAAAAGTGTAATTAAAATTGATTATAAAATAGTAGCCTAAAAATAAGTATAGTTAAAAATTTCAATGTAGTATTTCCATTGCTAAAAGTTTAACATAAATACATTGACATCTGTGACACTGTGAATGAACTTAAATTCATTAATTCTTCCTTGTGATGATAATATGTACTTTGCAGAATAATATATTTACTTATTATTATACAAAGTACTATATATTATATAATTGATGAAAAACATGCGACTACATAAAAAAATATTTAATAAATTTCTATAAAGAATGCAATATCTGAGTTACCTCTGTCAAAATAGACCTTTCTCAACGATTAGGCTCTGTCACTTCATTGAATAAGGGAGTCAATGGATCAACATCTTGCAATCCATCAAAATTGCTAAGAGGATCCAGATCATCGGCTTCTCCATCGGGCTCTCCTAGGAAGGTGGTCTCGAGTAAATCTGCGACATTCCTACAGCCGTTATCCGATGTGGCGATACTAGTAGTATCTCCGTGTAAGTTCAAAGAATTAAGTGTAGGACTGGAGAGCATTGGTTCGTTTGACTCTTGATAAACTTCCTGAGACTGTACTGTATGCAGAGGTGTTGAAGGATATGATCTTGAACCATTACTGTCTTCTGCGTAAGATGGTGTATATGTTGATACTGGTGCAGGAAGAGGTGTGTTTGGATAAGAACGAGATTGTATGATCTTTTGCAATGCCCCACTCACTGAACTATCAAGAACATTCGAAGGATCCAGCATATCTTCTTCTGATAAATTTATATTTGAATTTGGTAAAGTATCTAAAACTATCCCATTATTATCTATCAAATCTTCTTCTCCAGATTGTTCCGGAAGAATCTGTAAACTTTGCGATCCCTCTTCGCTCAGGATATTGAGAATATTTGTTATATTTTCAGATGTGATCTCTTTATCATTCATCAAAAATTGTTGATCATCCGATATAAAGTTTGGATCGACGTCGTTTAATAAATAAGAAGTCCCTTCTGATTGACCTATAGAACCAAAGTCATTGAATTCACTAGGTACGGGAGTAGGAGCTATTGAACTGCTTGTAGATGGATTAAAACTATGACTTTGAAAACTTGAGAGACACTGCTGTGTTGAGATAGGAGACATTAATGCAGGATTTACCATACGATGTAAAGGAACAGATTGCGATCTACAAAAAAGCTGTTCAGTAGTAAATTGTTTATTGCCAAGCAATAATTCACTGATCTCCTGATCTGTTGGTTGTGGTCTTTGATACACATTCTTAATTTCTTGTAAATTTTCCTGGCTTGGATAATTAATAAGCAGTTGCTTTTGCGGTGCCAAATCTGATGCTAAAAATGGAGGGCATTGTGATCCTTGATTTTCTTGCTTCGACGTTATAGCGATGTGCGTTCCATTGCCACCAACCTGTACTTCGGATGACTTTGTACAAGTAAGAGGTGATTGCGGCATCGACACCTGTCGCACTAATTCAGGACCACTGGTGGGTACTACAAACGTATCGTTTTTTCCAGTATATGGCATGCTGCATGATATGGAACGCGACAAAGACTTTTGACTCGCTCGAGATCTAAAGCTGCCACCTTGTAGATTACTCCGTGACCGAGGCACTGGCGTATTTCGTGGTGAAACGAAAGGACTCGCGTTTGCTGAATTAGATTTGGAAGCACGACCATTGATAGGTGAATGTGGACCAGGTGATATTGGGGTGAAATTAAATATCCTACGACGCGTATTTGGGCTTTGAGGTACGGTATTCGTAACAACATTGGAATCTTGTACATGTTCAACGACATTAGTTTCAAAACTAACTCTGCGTCTCGTATTAGTTTGATTCGAATGATTTAACAATGTTGGAAGTATCAAATTATGCGTTTGAGTAACCTCCTGTTTTTCACTAACTGTATTCTGCCTGACGATAGTAGCGGATACTATGTCAATCGGTGGATGCTCGGTACCAGCTTTTAGATTTTGTTCTAATATTAATCTCAACTGAGACACTTTATCGGATCTCGATATTTGTTCCGTGTCTCCAGTAATGGCATTTGCCTCTACATCTGAACTAGACGAACTATTCTGTTGAAAATACTGCAACAATTCCTCTTCTTGTTCTTGAGAATTATTACCCCCGTTTAAATAATCATCCAAAGCATCCGCATCAAGAGAACAAAGCTTATCATTCTTACTTATGAGGTTTGAATTTTCTTGCAACAATCGTAGTTGATCCTTGGTTAAAAGAGTCGATGTTTCAGTTCCATTTCCATTAGAATCAAAACTACTTGGGCAACCATTTATTTTGATGGAATTTTTGGAACATGTTGGCAATTCAATATCACAGTTTTTGGCAGGCTGATTACTAACAGCCTCTGTGGCTTTACACTTGGTAGGCTTCAGGTTACTAGCTAATATCACTGATATTTTCCCCGCACGTTGTACAGATGAGAGCCTAGGTAACAACATACTGGAATGCTCTACATTTTCATGTACCTGCTGTTCTGCAAGTTTTGTTTGCTTCTCAGGACTGGATTCCGATGGTTGATTTGGTACATTAAGATTGGCACGCTTTCTGGAATTTTTAGGTTTAACGTCTCGCTTTGAATTCACGCAATTGGTCGTTACTACTCTAGTGCTGCTATTATTCTGAACATCTTCGATCGATTGTACCACTATATTATCACAGTTGGATTCCGGAGAAACGTTGTTGCAGGGTTGACTGCTAGCTTTAAGAACCTTTTTTTGCCGAACTGTCACAGTGGCAGGTAAATTGTGTTTGTTTAACACATATTGTCCAGCTGGCGTATTTGTACCCTGAGGCGACTGATTGGTCTTAACTTTCTTACTTCCTTTATTTACTCCTGCTTTATTATCAATAATCTTTTCTTTATTCTGATTCTGAAATATTTATACTTGTACATACTTATACATGTTTAGATTTATATTTTATTATATGAAACTTCTAATATCAGATATTTTAACACCATACCTGTGTAACATTGTCAATGTGCCTATGCTTTTGATCTTTTATATGCTCTCGTTGTTGTAGCTTACGTTGTAATTGTATCTGTGCTTCTCTTAATTTCCCTGGTTTTCCAGATATTGATGTAACTGACAAACCAGTCGTTGGCTCTATCGACAAATATTTATTGATTTTAGTAGCATCACAACATGTCACATTATATTTTATTTGATATACCTTCGTTGGATGAAGTATCAGGTTCCCTGGAAGCGCATAAAATGCATACGGCAGCTAGAGATCGCGTATCGACACAAAGATTATCCACAAGATGACGTGCTAAGGCACTCAAAGTTGGAAATTTAAAACCTAACACACTTTCTGCCCATTCCCTAATCAATGTAGAAGCAGCGCCTAACATTTCTTCGGTAATATTTTCTTCTGTACCATCCTCCTAAAAATATCAAATAATCGATATTATTATTACTATGTTATATTACTTATCAATATATGAAAGATTTTGTTTACAATTATACACATATTATGAAAGATACAAAGAAAAATATCAGAAAAATTTATTAGATGTGCCTCACAGTTTGACTTCCAGATATGTTAGGCAGCGTTGGAGCTTCCAATTTAACTCTCTTGCGCATTCCTGCATAGCAATAACGAGAATTGCCTCTTGTGCCTAGTCTTCGAGGACGTACCCGTGGATAGACTTGTTTCATAACTTTTCCAAAATCTGCAGTTGACAGTGGTTTCATAGAATTCCTTATACAATACATGCTGTAAATAGATATTATATAAATATAAAAATTTATTGAGAACCAAAACTTATCATTGCGAATATGATCTATTTATTTTAAACATACTTATATTCTTCATAGACCTCTTGTTTCGGTAAGGAAACTTCAGGATCCTCTTCCAAATGTGTTTTGATCCACATAATAGTCTGATGAATTTCATAACGATTTCCTAATGGATTTAATGGCTGCCTCAATGGATCAACAGTTCCTCCAGTATTGTTCAACGACAATGGAAGCTTCAGGTACAGCAACAATTTTTCCTCTATTTTAAGTTGCTCAACTTGGGAAAATATTTCCTGAACTCGTGATTTTGATTCTTCACTGTTTCAAACATACAAGACGTCATTATATATCATGTCTTTAAACAAAGAATCTATACATTATTAATAAACAAATTAAATTCGCTTGTAAAACAAATAAATTATTAAGAATTTTAAATATATTATTAGATGACATTTTGATCCTTAGTATATCTTTCGTGATAAAAATCGATGAGAAAGGGATTTATGTAAATTAACAAATTGTAAAGATCGACATGGAAAGTACATGCGAATTAATCATCAAGAAATTGTGCTGAACGCGAAATGTGCAAATTTTTTTATGAATATGCTAATTATTCCTTTTTTTCGTTAAAACAGGAGCGCCAAAAATACAATTCGAAAGAACTCGAAGATAACTTCAGAAGTAATCACGATATCGATTACTCGATCGAATTCTAAAATATTTCAAATGACTATTGTAATAAATTATTAAAAGAAAACATCGTCAATAAAATGTAAATATGTATTGAGTAACAATTCGATACATTCGCGAATTATTTCCGAGCGAAGAATTCATCATAAATAAAAGATATAGTTTCGTACAGGTATAAAACTGTGACAAAACGTACAATGTAGGAAAAAAATACAATCTGAGACCAGTAATATCAGTATATTTGGCTATATCGTATATCTATAAAGCAATCTTATAAATCTTATAATTGTCGATTAGCACGAAGCGACTTGGGTTGCGTCGATTCACTTCCCATATATACTTCAATTAATTACGAATGCTTATAAAAGACAATTCTGTATTCCGATCAGGAAACAAAACCTTCGACATAGTGAATTCTGAATTAATCGAAAAAAAAAAAAAAAAAAAAAAAAAATAATAAAGAAAGAAAGAAAGAAAAAAAAGAAAAAAAAAAGAAAGAATAAAACAGGTGTGCGAAAAGAAAGAAATGTTGTGATTAAAGGGAATAAATAAGAATGAAATGAAGGTCGAGAATTTAAACCTGACGCTGTCCTCGATCATCAGACGAATCTTGTCGTTCTTGCCGGTGGAGCCGTGATTCGCCAGGGTCGTGAACTTGGCCGCGATGATGTCCTGAAGTAGGTCACCTTCGTGGAAGCCGTTGGAGAGCCTACCGGCAATGGGAGCGGGGGTGGCCGGCGGTCTCTTGTTGTCGTTGATACCGGCTTTCGTGATTCCACCGTTTCCTCCAGCACCGCTGCCACCACCGTTGCCACCACCGCCGCCTCCACTGACGTTGCTGGCACCGGCACCGTCGCCGTTCTCGAGACAAATGTCACTTTGTTCTTTCTTGATACGCGTGCCGTCGAAAGCGTACTCGTCGACGGAGACGTTGTTCCGCGTAGACGATGGTGGTAGTGGTGATGGCGATGGCGGTATCGCAGGTGGAGGTGGTAGCGGTGGTGGTGGCGGTGGTGGTGGTAATGTTGCCGCCGCCGCCGCTGCTGCTGCTGCTGCTGCTGCTGCTGCTGCCGATGCCGATGCCGATGATGATGGTGGTGGTGGTGGTTTGGGCTTGGACTGATCATGATTATCAGTACTCATCGTACCCTAACCGCGACGGTACCGGATTATGTAGCACGTACGAATCTATAACCTCCCGCCGATAGAGAGGGCCCTACCATTTTGTCAGAGTCAGCTGGACTTCTACTACTACTACTACTACTACTATTATTACTACTTGTTAGCATCGCACTCTCCGGTATACGTCCTGCGTGGGCGCCATTCGAGAGCCTCCACTCGCGCGTACCGACAATTCGCCGAAGCGCTTGCAATATGATCGAGTGCGCTTCACCGTCATAACTACAACGCGCGACACTTTAACGCCGATCGTCCCGGCATAAATCGGTCACGGTTGATAGCACTCATCCGCTGCCCATGTCGGACCTCAAACACGATGTGACGACAATCGGTTGACGGTCTCGCTCTCTGTATTGGCCACGGAAGTCAGACCGATAGCACTTTGCGCGTTCTTTCGATCGTCATAGAACTTGCGTCTTTCACTCGACGCGGTACACGTACGCATTCGAGAGAAGAAAGAAATTTCTTAGCGCCTCCGCGACACGGCGCCCTGACATTTTAACATCTCCGGCATGCAATTGGTCCGCTCGAACATAACGTTGTCATAAATTTTCGACAAACGATTTCAAGAGTAGCCAATGGCCTTTCTTTCTCGCTAACGTCTTTTCTTAACTTTTCTTTTTTTCATTTTTCAATATATTTATTAATAAAGATGCAACTCGCTAATTTGAATTAAAGACAAAGTTCGATTTATTTTGTATCGTCATAAATAAAAATGGAATATTAATTCTAGAGATTTGTCCACGGTATGATATCTATAGGTTATTACGATTGTTGTTGTAATGGCGCAACTAGTCAGCAAATTACAAATTTATTCTTGTAAAATAACACTCTAATGATTATTATTTCAATGTTCGATTAAAATCGTCTGCAAAATCGGTAAAATTTTTGAGCGACCGCTTATTTTCAATTTGATTTATACGTGAAAAGATAAAAAGACGACAATATTTGAACGTTTAAAATTGCTCATAAAATTGTTTTATTTAGGACGATAAGAAAACGCGAAAGAGTAAATTTATATTTACGAAATCTTATTAATCGAGGTAAAATTTTTTATTACGTGTCGTTAATGATCATTTTATTGCATCAGGATTTGTACAATTTGTACAAATTGTACCTGTTAAGATTTATTTCAATAAATGCTCTTTAATAAAACTGCGAAATATATTGTAGGAATCTTGTAAGGTACATTTCTATTTAATTCATAACAATTGAAGTGGAATATTTATGAATTTTATTACTTATAAGTTTCAGATCAATGATTATGTATTTTTACTTTGATTAACAATATAAATTATGGTCAATTGTACAAATCTGTGAATATAAAATTAATATTATCTTTCATTAATATAATTAATTTATATATCATTGGTTTTTTCAGTAGTAACATTTGCAGCATCAAATAAAATGTTAAGAATATTTAAATTTTCACGTCAAACCTATTCACAACATCAGAGCTTCTTGCAGCGCTTAAAACGTCCTTATTCTGCAAATGTAAAATATGAAACAATAAATTATAATAGAGATGTAATACATCATCCATCTGATAAATTCAAAAAAGGAACTGTTCTGCATGGCTTTATAATAGATGAAGTTGCAAGAATAGATGAAATGTATCTTACTGCAGTAAGACTTACACATTTATCTACCGGAGCAGAATATGTACACTTAGCCAGAGATGACAGTAACAATGTATTTTCTATTGGATTTCGCACGACACCTATGGATTCTACTGGTCTACCACATATATTAGAACATACAACTCTATGTGGCAGCGAAAGATACCCTTGTAGAGATCCATTTTTTAAAATGCTTAGAAGATCCTTAGCTACTTTCATGAATGCCATGACTGGTCCAGATTATACTATATATCCATTTTCAACACAAAATTTAAAAGACTTCAGGAATTTACAATCAGTGTACTTAGATTCTGTCTTTAAGCCTAATCTTAGAGAATTGGATTTTCGACAAGAAGGATGGAGATTAGAACATGCTGATGTAAATGACAAAAATACTCCTATTATTTTTAAAGGAGTAGTTTTTAATGAAATGAAAGGAGTCTTCAATGAAAATCAAGCTATATTGGCCGAACGATTATTAAATTCAATCCTACCAAGTCACACATATGCAATCATTTCTGGGGGAGATCCTCTTGTTATTCCTAATTTGAAATATTCTGATCTTTTAAATTTTCATGCAACTTATTACCATCCTTCTAATGCACGATTTTATTCATATGGCAATTTTCCACTTGAAGAGCATTTGAAGTTCATCAATGATCGCTATCTTTTCTTATCAGATAGGATCGATACGTCTGGATCAAAAGTTCCTTCAGAAAAGCGATGGGATAAACCTAAATATGAGCATATTTCCTGTAGACCAGATCCTATGATTGCAGATCCAAACAGGCAAGGTTCTATTGTAATAGGACATTTATGTAATGATATAACTGATGTGCAGAAAACATTTGAAATATATGTATTGTCGCAATTATTATTAAAAGGTCCTAATTCGGCATTTTACAAAAGCTTAGTAGAATCAAATATAAGTACCGGTTTTGGTCCTATAACTGGATATGATGCACAGTGTAAAGATACTATGTTTATTGTAAGTCTACAAGGAGTGAAGCTTGAAGATTTTTCTAAAGTAGAACAAATTTTTGACGAAACTTTGCAGAAAGTCATTAAAGAAGGTTTTCAAAAAGATCATATAGAGGCTATTCTACATGGTATCGAATTAAGTATGAAACATCAAACTTCAAACTTTGGATTACATCTTTTGTTTAACGTAACACCACTATGGAATCATAATGGTGATATTATTCAATCACTGAGAATCAATGAAGCAGTTAAACAGTTCATAAATAAAATGGAAAAGAATCCTCAATATTTACAAAATTTAGTACAGAATTATTTAATAGACAACAATCATAGATTAACATTAACAATGTCACCTGATGAGAGATATGATGCTGAAAAAACCGACGCAGAACGAGAATTGTTAACAAAAAAATTAAAGGAATTATCTAAAGAAGAATTAGATAATGTTTATAAGGAAGGATTGATGCTACTAGCTGAACAGGAAAAAAAAGATGATGCAGAAGTTCTTCCTACTTTAAGAGTACAAGACTTGAAAGAAGATGTGGAACGATATCAATTAACAAATTTAAATATCTCTGGTGTTCCATTGCAAGTGAGTGTACAACCAACTAATGGAATTTCTTATTATCGTGGAATTCTTAATACGCAGAAATTACCACAGGAATTAAAAAATCTATTACCACTTTTCAATAATATTATTGCCAAAATGGGTACAAGAAATTATGACTATAGAACTTTCGATCAAATGATACAGTTAAAAACTGGTGGCTTAAATTTTATGAATCATGTTGCTGAACATAAAAGTAATGTAATGGAATATGAAGAAGGTGTTATGATAGAATCTTATTGTTTAGACAGAAACATGAATGATATGTGGAAATTATGGTCAGAATTATTTAATAATGTAACATTAGATGATCTTCAAAGATTTGACACATTAGTTAAAATGAATGCAGCGCATTTAGTGAATGGAATTGCTGATCAAGGACATATGTATGCAATGAGTACTGCTAACAGTTTGGTTTCTTCAGTTGCTAAACTTAAAGAAAATTTATCTGGATTACAATATGTAGGAAGAATGAAGAGTATAGCACAACTTCAAGATTTAACTCCAATATTGCATCAAATGAAGGAAATTGCTAGACATGTTTTAAATAAAGAACATTTAAGATCTGTTATTAATTTATCAAGTGAACACAAAGAAAGTATATTAGAAAGCATCGGTACATTTTACGAATCATTAAAAGATAATGCAAAGGAGCCATATATCATTACATCAGCTGATGATAATAATGTTGAAGAAAGTTCAATTCATTATGTTTTGCCATACACAGTTAATTATTCTTCAAAAGCAATTTTAACAGTACCATATACAAATCCAGAATATGCCGTATTACGTATACTCTCTAAACTTCTTACATCAATTTATTTGCATCCTGAGATTCGAGAAAAAGGTGGAGCTTATGGTGGTGGAGCTACGTTGACTTCTGCAGGAATATTTACATTCTATTCCTATCGAGATCCTAATTCTGTTCAAACATTTGATACTTTTGATAGAGCATATGAATTTCTTAAAAATTACGAATTGTCTCAAAGAGAAATAGACGAAGCAAAACTAGGAGTCTTTCAACAAGTTGATGCTCCAATATCTCCGGGCAGTCGTGGTATGCTTAAATTCACTCATAATCTTACTGATGATGAGATACAGGCACACAGAGAACAATTAAAATGTGTAACTAAAGAACACATTATGGAAGTTGCTGAAAAATATCTACAAGTAGGACAAAAAAATATTAAAATTGGTCGTGCTCTTATTGGACCAAGCAATGATGCTTTATTGCATAGAAAAATGGAAAATTGGATTGTTTTTAATCAAGAGGAAGAAGTTCAAGCAGAAGTAGCTAAATAATTTATTATAGAATAATTACTTCAAATTCGAAATTGTTATTAGTATTCTCAAAATATTTATAACATAATATATACAATGTATGTATTTATATTCCAAACAAAAATTATTCAGAAATTGTGAAAGAAATAATTCGGAAAGTCATAGGGCGACACTAAGCGGCAATTGTTAGAAATTCGAGATAAATATTTTTTCCCGACAAATTAAAACTTCAAATGAACAGAATTCGATAATAACAAAGTATCAAATGAAAGGTCAGATTATAAAGAATGTTTATGAGCTGCTGAATTTTTATAACCATCGCTATAAAAGTAAAAAAAATGGCATGAAAAGATTAATTGATATACTCACGCATACTATTGTATTTCTTATCACGCATAGAAAGCTCCTAAAAACTATCTCACCGATAGAGCTTTCAATAATTGTCGTTGGCGTTAATGTCGTAAAATCTTGTAGACATGAAAGATTTTGTTTTGTTATATAATAAAAAGAAGGAAGAACATTTATTGTTACTATATTGTAAAATTGATAAAATAAGACGTAGTTTTGTATAGCTGCGTAATCATATAATGTTATGTATGAAAAAAAAAAAAACTAAATATAATTATATTAATATTTTTATATAAAAAGTGTTTTTTGATAAAAATCTTTTCTACCGATTTAGTTCTGTATTCCTGCAAAGATCAATAGCTCCTATCATATAGAAAGAAATTTTACATTTGTAATATTTATATTTGTGGAAATTATATTGAAATGCATTTGAACAGAAAACATTAGAAGAATAATTAAAAATTTATTTTTCATCAATAAATTAAAGGTATTCATTATATGCATCTTGTGAGACAGTTTAGATTAAAAGAAGTTTCCTAAAAGTAACATTAGAAGGCGCTTCAATCAACTCCGAGTTGCTCAAGTGAAAACATTAAAGTTAGAATGATTTGAATAAAAATTTTATATCATTCTTTGTATAATACATAAATTAATCATAATTGTGGCAGGAGATGTAAAATTATTTATTTTTCACTATACGTAATTATGACGTTTTGTCATCAGAATGAAGAATTGCTAACTAAATATTTCCTAGATGCATTATGTTTATTCCATAAAACACAATGGATTTATAACCATCCAGTTACTGAAATATTAGTTAAAAGATCATTGGATGATATTCCTAAAGAATGGTTAGATGTATTGGAATCTTTAACAAATGAAGAACTTAACAACTTTGTTGTTAACAAAACATTGGTAAGCAAGTTTAAATAATTATCGTTATAAGAATTATTTGAAAGATTTTAGAATTTGCAACAGTGATTTAATATTCTTTTTTTTTTATATTATAGCCTGTATGGCCTAAAACACTTCAGAATTTCATAGAAAAATGTAAATATATTAATAAATTATCAGACATAAATCCTTCAATAACATTAGAAGTGCCACAACAATTTATAAAAGGATTAAATCCCAAAAAACAACATGAAATAATGCACTTGGCACAATTGATACATGCACAATGTAAAACACAAAAGATAGATGTTATTGTTGATTTTGGAAGTGGTTTGGTAAGAAAACAATTTTTTATTACAAAAATAAAAGTTGATCGGATACATAATATTGAAGTAAAACTTCATAATTTATTTTTCTAGGGATATGTTTCTCAATTACTGTACTACTTATATGGATATAAAGTACTTGGATTAGATGGGAATGAAACAAATATAAATATAGCTCGTAATAGACAAATGAAAATATATCCAACATCTGTAAATCATGTTAAATTTGCATTTTGTAAACTATCATATCATTCTATAGAAACAATAGAATTTCTTGTATTTTCTGAGTTTGGAAAAATTGATAATCTTTGTTTTATTGGATTACACGCCTGTGGAGACTTAAGTGTATATGTATCTAAAATATTTTGTAATATGAAAAATGCACAATTATTGATTTTGATTTCGTGTTGTTACCATAAACTTTCTATATCCAAAAATGGAAAAGAAATGCCAAATAACACACAATATTTTGATAATTTTCCAATGTCACAATGCCTTCAGAAAGTAATTGCTAATTCAAATTTAGATACTAGTACATTTTTAAGACAACCATTTTTACGATTAGCATGTCAAGAGGCAGCTGAAAGATGGATTAGTATGTCTCAAGATTCACATGATATACATGCTTTTCACGTACTTGCTAGAGCTGTGGTTGAATTATATGTAAAACAAAGTAAATAGATGTATATATATATATATATTTTTTTTTTATTTTATTCTTATTTCCTAAGTTATATATATATATATATATATATATAAAAAGTTTAATGAAATTAATTTTAGATAAATTTCATTTAAAAAAACGAGTTCGAAAAGCTACAAGACGATCTCAATGTTCTAGCATTGAAAATTATGTGAAGGATACGTTATTAAGATATACTTTTGAACCAATCGATGAAGTAATGCCACAAAAAGACGGTAAAATATTTTCCTTAATAATTATATGCTTTATAAATGTCACACAAGTAATAAAAAGAATTTGTTTGTATTTAAGGAAAAATTAATTACCATGAAATGATCGAAAATGATATAATAGAATTATGGAAACATCATTGTCAAAGATCGAAAGAAGTAGAAATTTATACTGGTCTACAATTAATTTTACAAGCACCAGCAGAATCAATAGTCTTACAAGATCGGTTGTGTTGGTTACAAGAACAAGGCTTAAAAGCAACTATTTTTCCTGTTATGAATAAAATATTATCCCCACGATCTAATGCTATTATAGCACAAAAAATAAAAAGAAATATAATTAAATAAAACTGCAATAATAAATTAAAACTATAAATGTTATACACATGTATATATGTATACCTTTTTCAGTTATAATGTTGTCACATGTTCTAATAAAAATATTATTATCTCCTATCTTCCATACGGATGAATTTGTGATGCAGCTTTAATATTTGTTTTGATTGCGCTAGGAGCTTTGTTCATTTGTCCCACTATAATAAAATAATTGAAAATTAATATAATTTTATAAAGTATTAATCAATGATATCTTAGAATAATTTAGTTACTTTGTGTATTTCCAAGTGGTCCTTGTCCTCCAGACTGTTGTTGGTTTGCAGGTCTACCTACCATCATACCACTTGGTACGGGGTTAACATTTGACTGGACCATTGGAACTGAATCGGACTGTAAGCAATTGAACAATAATATCTGTAGTATCTGTTTAAATAAAATGAATTAATATATTATGATTTTAAAAAATAAAGGATTATTACTTTTAATCCTTTTCCCATTCCAACAGCAGCAACAAGTGCATGAGTATCTGCTGCACTACTGGTTTGTGCTTGTGTTGCTCTAGAACCAGCTTCACTTTCCCATTCTTCACGTGCCTTATTTGCTATATCCCAAACATGACTAATCACTTTAGTATATTGTGCTACTTGTTTCTGAAACCCATCAAAACCTACATGAAATTTAAACAGTAATGTGTCTTGTGTTCCATTTGCTAAATGAACTGTATATGACAAATGCATATAATCAATTATAAATAAAAATAATTAATAGTGTTAAGATTAAAAGATAAATGAATTATGAAATGCATCTGAATAGAATATATGTGTGTAAAATTTAATAACTTTTTCTACATCAAGCTTTTATCTTAATCACAGTCCAAAGCTAATGGAACTAAAAAAAAATACAAGCTATCTGATGGTAGCTTACATTATATTCCTAGTTGTGGTTTAGTTAGCACATTAACAAAGAAGTAGAATAAATTACTTTTATGTTTACTTATCTAAGAAAGTACACAAATTTCATCATGAAAATATTTTTGTTGTTATAAATATGTTTAAATTACATATGAAAAAAGTTGATATTATAAATTTCATTTTATATCTATAAAAAATATAAAATTGTCTTACATGAGAAGCTTCATGATTTAAATTTGCTGCTTTGGCTTCTAACTGCATCATTTTTTGTTCCACTTGAGGTTCTAATTTAGTTCTTAAATAATCAGGTACTGAATCATGAGCAAATGTCGGAATTCTGCCTTCAGTTAATCGAAGTAATTCTTCATCTTTCTCAGGATTTAAGCGCAATGGTAATACTGTAAGATTTCTTAAGCTTGGAGCTTTGTCGTGACTAAGTATTTTGGATAAACTGGTCAACTATAAAAGAATTATTTTTTATAGCATTCAGAATTGATCTATATTCAATTAATTTTTAAGTTTACCTACATGACCAGAAATGAGAGCAAAATTATCAAGAAAATTTGGCCAATTTAAAGTTTCATACTCGTGTTCTAATTTAAATATCATTGATGCAATAGATGTCTTCAAATCATTAACTCTCGTAATAATAGCTTCTAGGGCAGCATCTAGTTGCTTTTCTTCTCGCTGCATTTTTTATATTCTTGTATAAGCAAATATCTATAAACATGAATATATATGTGAATATATACATTAGAGATAACCTGTACTTGTTCGATGTTCTATATAAGATATATTCTATTTATATATATATATATATATATGTATGCATATATAAAATACATATATTTAATAATCAATTAATAAAAAATTTGTATAAGAAAAACAATTGTATTTAATTGTGATATCGATAAAAACTAATAATATATATCGTACAATTTTATTTCAGTTAGATTACTTTTCTGTCATCCACTTACCTGATTCAATAATATATATTATAAATATAATTTTTTCTAGAAAGAAATAGAATTCTTTATCTAAGGAATTAAATGAATTTTTCTAACAAATATATTTTTAATCACTGTTCAAAAAATATCACAACACGATTATCTACCGTGTCAAATCATATGACATTATATTCACCATAAGCGACATCAATGTCTAGTTGTAGAATCGGTTTTCGATATATCGAAGTAATCAACATAATCGAATTATATATCGATCAATTTTACATGTTTCATTATTTAAAAATAAATTATTTGATTTTCCACTCCGTTCGTGTTATAGATCTATTATATTACATAATGTTGATCAATTTCTTCCATGATAAATTTCTATCTCGAGAAAATCAAAAACAGATTTTCCCTTGATTGAACAATATAAGACACAATAATCTGTCTTTCAAAGTCAAAGGAAAACTATCAGAAATAACAGCTAATTCTAAGTCATCGTGTAAATGTCTATACGTGTGTAAACGCACATATGAGTATACATAATTACAGATGTCCCTTATAGCTATTATCGTCACTAAGGGAATCTTAGATGAGAAGAAAATTACTGAATACATTATGTGTTATTGCACATGGAAAGGGGATTTCTCTCCCAGTGTTTATTCAATAGTAGTCGAACGTAATGGACTTCTTTGACGGTAGTCACTATAGAATCAATAAAGTTTTATTATCCTTTATCGGCCAGTGGCCTTATCAAACGATCAGTCGAAGAAATATCACTTTATCAATCTTATTTTTACTAGCCGGCACACAAATGATAGCCAAGGTATCTATTAATTATATCAATAACGCTCTTTTTTTTTTTTTTTTTTTATAGAAAAGATTTTAAACGTCATTTAATTTTGTTTCTTTTCTTTTCTTTTTTTTTTTTTGTTTTATTTTCCCTATAGATGTGTGCTTTAATAACTTCGTTTCATGATATGGATGTTTTATTGGAAAACTTGGCTCCTTTCATAGTCGATTTAGGTGGTATAATTAAAATAATAAATTGTGCGCTTAAAACGGAGAAGGTATTTAAATAATATCTCGCATTATTTCACGGCTAAAGTTCATCTTACCGCATTCTTCAAATCAAATCTAGTATTTTCCTGTAGTTTATTTTATTCGTATATAATCAATTATTCTTGCGTTAATATAAATAGCAAATTATTAATTTGTAGATGAAGATACTCATCGACCGTATTCAAACAGATATTATTTCATATACTAAAGCTGGAGAAGTAAATATTCTAAAAAAATATGCTAAAGATGGAAGAAGATTTACCATCATATACGCAGGTGAAGAGAGTATTATATAAAGACTGTCAAAATTAACAGTAAATCTGACTGTTACATGACTTTCTAGGCTTTTTATACACGGCAATGGTAATATTTATGATCACACCATTGAAGCCAGTTATTTTTAATACCTTAAACGAAACAAGTGAACGACCATTGATACATCACGTTGAATATTTCGTGGATACTCAAAGATATTATTATTTTATTATTCTTCACTCTTATGTGACCATTGTAATTTGCGTTTCTACGATCGTTGCTATTGATACAATGTTTCTGATTTTCATACAGCATGCTTGCGGATTATTTTCAACAATAGGGTAGAATTTTTGTCTATTCAAACGAGAACACAATTTTCAGATTTTAATATATTTCAAGTATTAAATGTATCAATATTATTCCAGGTATCAACTTCATCATGTGGCAGACAATGAAACTTTCGATTTTGACATAAATCCTTCTATAAAGCATGATAAATCTTATAAATATATGGCCGAATGCGTTTATAGACACAAAAAAGCTATAGAGTTCGTAGTTTTATAAATTCTTCATTTTTAAAACTATTTTTCCTTTTATTATGTCTTGTACGATATTAACACGTTTACGCCGGTGATATAATTTGTTTTTTTCGCCATGAGACGGTTCTCTCATTCATATGTTTTTTATCCGGCGGCTTGAACCACCTACCAATGATACAAATTGTCCAATAAGATGATTGTGTATGTATTACCGATGGCACAAGCCGTCCGATGGAACAATTGTGTATGTACCGTTGGTGACACGAGACATTCAATGGGACAGTCCTAAATGTACCACTAATGATACATGCCGGTGTGAATATGTTAAACACATTAAAATTGTAATGATAAAAAATACTTTATTACTAAATGTAACGATTTACTCTATAAAGGTTTGCCGACCTTATGGAATCCTATTATTCCACATCTTTCTTTCTGCAGGCAGGACTCAATATGATTGGGATGAGTATCACAGGCCTGCAGGTATAAATTAATGATTATTTTTATGCATGTTAAACAATTAATTTACATTTTTTTTTTCACATAAAGATAGACATTTGTTTAGGCCGTTACATATATGGATGAAACAAACAAGTTTCTTCAACAATTGGCATTCTCTTATGCTCAATTAGCTCATCTCTTTTTTGAAAGTATAAATGCTCAACGTCTTATGGATCATAGTGATCGCATGATTGAATATTTGTAAGTTAATATATTATAATCTATTTTTTTTATTAAGAATTTAAATGTCAAGTGTTATAATTATATTCAATTTTATCAAAAATTTCCATCGATTACAGAATAAATGTTGAATGGTATCAAACTTCGATTAGAACGAGAAAAGTTATTAATTTTATGTTAATTAGATCACGAGTACCTTGCACATTAACTGCAGCAAATATGTTCGTCATATCTATGGAAACTTTTAGTGCAGTAAGAAATAATTCATTTTTCGATTATACGATCTCAGTTATTAGATTTATAATATATATTTTCTTTTCTTTTTCAAGATTGTACGTACATCAATGTCATACTTCACTATTTTGCGCTCAATGCAATAAATTTTTGAACATTATAAACATGTATAATATAGATTTCAAATGATTTTCGTAAAAATTTAATTAGAGTAATATATAACTAATGCGTAATATATTTGTTCTGTGTGTGTGTATGTTTATGTGCGTGTATATAAACAAATCATTTTTACAAAAGTAATACTTTCAATAATGATCTGATATTTATAGTTTTATTTTTAAATAATCATATATTTTATTGCTTATAAATATAGATTTAGGAATATTAGAAAAAAAGAAATTATCACGAGGACTACTAGTTTTTATACATGTATGTAGAAAATATTGCCTAAGCAATATATTTTTTAATTGTAAATTTATCCCATCAGATGGCGTATTTGCATCTTTTCTTATATATATATATATTCTTGAAATATTCGGTCACCATTTTGTATCTCCATCTTGAATTTGTAACCTTTTTCTTAGATCGGTGTTAATAGTAGTAATATTTAAATATCTATTAATTGAAATAAAATAATTCAAGAACAATTATTTTTTAACAATGGCGCAAAATAAATTAAATGATTTCGCGTCACGATTTAGCAAAAGTCCTAATAATTTATCTTTAGGTTTCAAAGTTCTTGCAGCAGCCGGCGTGGCGGCTTACGGAATAGCTAAATCTATGTATACAGGTCTGATTTAATTTAAACATTATTTTCATTTGATCATCTATAAATTGATCTCTATATTTCTATATTCTGCATATATACTAATAAAGTAATTAAGATATTACTTATTTCTTTTACAGTGGATGCTGGTCATAGAGCTATTATATTTTCTCGTCTTAATGGCATCCAAAAAGATATTTTTTCAGAGGGTTTACATTTTCGTGTTCCATGGTTTCACTACCCTATAATATATGACATTAGAAGTAAGCCAAGAAAAATTTCATCACCTACCGGTTCAAAAGATTTACAAATGGTTAATATATCTCTTCGAGTTCTATCGCGGCCTGATGCAGCTTCATTGCCTACTATGTATCGTCAATTAGGTCTTGATTATGATGAGAAGGTAAAAAAATAAAATGAATTCTATAATATTATTTTTTCTAATTAAATTAAAAATTTTGTTAATAATTGAAAATATATTTATAGGTATTACCAAGTATATGTAATGAAGTCCTTAAGTCAGTTGTTGCTAAATTTAATGCATCACAACTTATAACACAAAGGCAGCAAGTTTCAAATTTAGTACGTAAAGAATTAACCGAACGTGCTCGTGATTTTAATATTGTGTTAGATGATGTTTCTATAACAGAGCTTAGTTTTGGAAAAGAATATACTGCTGCGGTAGAAGCTAAACAAGTAGCCCAACAAGAAGCTCAAAGAGCTGCATTTGTAGTTGAAACAGCTAAACAAGAGAGGCAACAAAAAATTGTACAGGCTGAAGGAGAAGCAGAAGCTGCTAAAATGATATCCTTTTATAATCATTATTTATAATTTATATTTTGTAGATATTATATATATTTTATGTGTGATGAAATTATCCTTAACTCCAATGCACCTTGGTATAGCTTTGAGTCAAAATCCAGGGTATTTGAAGCTTCGTAAAATACGTGCGGCTCGACGAATTGCTCGCACGGTAAATGAAATATAAAATTAATTAAATATGTATATATATATATATATATATATATATATATATATATTTAAAAAGACAATTTTAATATATATTAATGAAATTAAAAATTATTTGTAGATTGCACAATCTCAAAATCGAGTGTATCTTAGTGGGAATAGTCTCATGTTAAACATTCAAGATCCATCGTTTGATGACTCTTCAGATAAATTGAAAAGTAAGAAGTAAAGGAAACAAGTTATTTTGATTTTACTTTTTTCATTATGTTTCTAATATTGCTTATAAATATAACATACAAACATATATACATAGTTAAAAGCACGATATGTATCTTACTATTCTTTGTATAGATACACACATTACCAATAAGATTTAAGATAATTATTATCATCTTGTATCACTGTACAACTTTCTCCTTTTCATCCTATATTGCAACGCTCGCTCGCAAAGCTCGAGGTAAACTGTTTTCAGATAGTGAACAATTGAACTGGAGCAATTGGAATGACATAACACTGAATACCGGTTTTATCATTAAATCCGGTTCCCAAGCATTAAAAATTGCAGACAAAACATCCATCAAGCATACATCAACAGATCCTGAAGATCCTATTTCTCTTTTATTGGAATCAGCAGATTATAGCGCTAAAATGATAGTTTCATAAATGTAAATTTCACATTTCAAAACATTCACAGTTTGCGTAGCGAGCTTGTAAAAAATAATTTGGTTAAACTTTCATATTGCTTGTACATTCTGTATCTTAACATTAGATTAATTTTATATATTGTTATATAATATAATTAAATATTAATTTCAAAATATAACAAAATATATTAAAATAAATGATAATATATATTAAATAAAAATTGATTAAACAATAATATAAAATAAATATAAAAGTGTTATAAGTAACGTATATTTAATAAATAAAATAAAATAACCAGACCATTTACTCCGTAAAAAAACATATAATAAATAATAATAAAATCTAAAAAAAGTAATCGTTTAATTATCAAGTATAAATTTACGGAATATAGTCATAACTATGGCGTTGGTTTAGTACGTGTCGTCTGCACTGAACTTGCGAAAGTATTATGGATTGTTGATTTTTTATGATTCACAAATTCTACTACTATAAATTTATATTTTCTTTCACTTCATTCCTAATTGAATGGTTTGTTCAAGGTTTGTATATTGTTAATGTTAGCGAACAAATTAATTTTTTAATTTTTTATCTTTCAAAAATACTTTGTGCATGAACTAACCTTTAAAAAAAAATCTGAGCTGATAAGATATATAAATAGATGAATTTTTCAACGTTAATTGCGATAATAGCTATAACTTTAAATATCATTAGGACTTAATTATTACACATTTAATAAATTTTTTAATCGCTATCTGTAGATGGGTGAAGAAAAGCCAATGGAACCGACAGCTGGGTATGTTCACATTTCTTATTGTTGCATCATTATTTTTAACTTTAATTTATAATATTATATTTAATACTAAGATGTTTAAATAAAAAATATGTTTAAGGTTATTTGTAAAAATAATATTTCTAACATCTCATTTATTTATTATAAAGAGAAGGATTATCTAAGAAAGCTCTTAAGAAACAACAAAAAGAAGCAGAAAAAGCAGCAAAAAAAGCTGAACGTAAAGCTCAAGTAGTACGTATAAAGTTTACGTTTATTATTTACTATATTTACTAGTTTGTAATGATTTTATATTTCATAAATTAATAAATGCATAAAAAATTAGCAAATGCAACAAGATGTAATAGATGAAGATGATATATCATTTGGCAAATATGGAGAGTTCCCTATGATACAAAGTAAAGAAGCATATAAGGAAAGAAATTTTGTTCATGTGAAAGAATTAAATAAAAGATTAGAAAATCAAACTATATGGTTAAGAGGACGCTTACATACAAGTAGAGCAAAAGGTATATATTTTCCTATTAAATAATTATTATTCTAATATAATGATAGTATGTAATATTTTATACAACTTTTTAGGCAAACAATGTTTCATAGTACTAAGACAGCAGTCTTATACGGTACAAGGGTTAGCTGCAGTGAATGAACAAGTTAGCAAGCAAATGATCAAATTTATATCAAAGTAAGTTTGAATAAAGACTATTAAACTAATTCTATAATGACACATACAATATTTGTTCCATAGTATAACAAAGGAATCTATAATAGACATTGAAGCAATTATAAAAACAGTGCCTGCTATTATTGAATCATGTTCACAAAAGGATGTAGAAGTACATATTCAAAGAATTTTTGTAGTAAGTGCTGCAAAACCGCAATTACCGCTCCAAATTGAAGATGCAGCTAGAGCCGTTAATGAATCAGATGATACAGGATTGAACATAAAAGTTAATCAAGATACCAGATTAGACAATAGAATATTAGATTTACGTACTCCTGCTAATCAAGCTATATTTAGAATAGAAGCTGGAGTGTGCAAACTTTTTCGAGATATTTTAACAGCTAAGGTAATTTCTTTGTAAATATATCTACTTGTATAGGTAAATGTATTCGTGTACTCGTGTGTAATCATGTATATAATAGATTTAAATTTAACTACTACAATGTCTTATAGGGCTTTGTTGAAATACATACACCAAAGATTATCTCTGCAGCAAGTGAAGGTGGTGCAAATGTATTTACTGTATCCTATTTTAAAGGAAATGCATATTTGGCTCAATCTCCACAACTTTACAAACAAATGGCTATAGCAGCAGATTTTGATAAAGTTTATACTATTGGAGCAGGTAGATTATAATGATAAGAGTTAAATATACAAACTATTTTTTAAATATAAAGTAACTTAAAATTCTGGATTATATTTCTATTATTAAATTATTAATGATAAGATAACAAATAACATTTATATAAATTATATTAATAGTTTTTAGAGCTGAGGATTCCAATACTCATAGACATTTGACAGAATTTGTTGGTCTTGATTTAGAAATGGCATTTAAATACCATTACCATGAAGTTATTGATACTATTGGTCAAATGTTTACTGAATTATTCAGAGGCTTGCGTGACAAGTTAGTTTTAAATTTTAAAACAATAAAAATACGTTCGAAATAATTAACAAAAATTAATTTTTAGTTATGCCGATGAAATAGCAGCTGTCAATCAACAGTATGCAGTAGAACCTTTTAAATTCTTAGATCCTCCCCTGAAGTTAGAATTTCCACAAGCAATTGAATTATTATCTGAAGCGGGTGTAACTTTAGGAGAAGAAGATGATTTATCAACACCAGATGAAAAACTATTGGGGAAACTTGTAAAAGCTAAAGTAAATTTTGTTTTATCATCTTTGTTTTAACATCTTTCAGTATTTTTATCACTATTATAAAAAGTATGTTTCTTTTTCAGTATGATACAGACTTTTATATTTTGGATAAATATCCTTTGGCAATAAGGCCTTTCTATACTATGCCTGACCCCCATAATCCTGTAAGTGTGATCATTTAAAACTTATTTGCTTATAACATTTCTTACAATTTGATCAATATAATTATTTAATTATATTTGTATATAATAGAAAACATCAAATTCTTATGACATGTTCATGCGTGGTGAAGAAATCATATCAGGTGCACAACGTATTCATGACCCAGACTTTTTAACAGAACGTGCCAAATATCATGGTATTGGTAAGTTACTTTACATTTATACTTATTCATTTATCTATTTATAATTTATAATATATTTTATATAACTATTACATATCTTTGTTTGTACTTTAGATATTGAGAAGATCAGATCATATATCGATGCATTTAGATATGGCTGTCCTCCTCATGCAGGTGGTGGTATTGGCTTGGAACGTGTGGTGATGTTATATCTTGGTTTGGATAATATTCGAAAAGTTTCTATGTTTCCACGTGATCCTAAACGTCTTACACCATAGATATTTACACATACTATATTTACTAAATATATATAGCATTAATATTGCTTTATATGTTAACATTTCTAAAGGGTTTACAAAATAAACGAAATAGAAACAAAATTATATTTACAAGTAATTCCCAGGTCTTATCATTTGGAGATGGCCGTTTCTGGAGATCCAAATTTTTAATACGCATAAAATTTCACTTACTCTTATATCAGATGTTTTATTGAAAAATAAAAACTCTGATTTTATATATATATATATTTTTTTTTTTTTTTTTAATTATCACTTAAATTTAAACAATAGTACATTCGCTTAAACATTACAAAGATTGTAACGCGTGAGAATTTAAAATAATCTTAATTTAAAATTTTTATCATTGTTCTAATAAAAAATGAACAAGAGGACATTTGTGATGGATAGTCTTTGGATTGAATGAAGCAAAATTGTGCATAATTTTCTTATAATTAAAATACTCGTTTGTAAAAAGGAACATCGAAGGATTTACTTTATATTTTTAAATAACTATTAATTAAATATTTAAATTGATAAAAGAGAAGTCTCGATAGAGTTATTGCTTTTGAAAGAGAAAAGTCAAGTAGAGTATTTGCTAAAAAACAAAGACTTTTAGAGTTATATTCCATAGTTCTATATAATAAGTTGATGAATTTTTAGGTCAGAATTTTCAGCAATTAATGTATTAATTCTAATTTTTCCTACGCTGCGAAAAGGTATCTTTTGAAAAAGTAATAATCAGTTTCTATAAAAAAAATCTATTAATACTGTTATTTTAATCTGTACTAACCTATACCATCCTAATTGTTAGGTTATGTATGAAAGTCTTATCAGATTCTCAGAACATTTACATAATGTTGTAAACACGTTATCTTCGTTTAAAAGATTATATTTACATATGGTAAATTTTACAAGTATATGTGAAACTTTTTTCTATTAAAAATATATGTTCTATTTAGACACAAAACTCTGTCTATCTATATTTCAATATATTATATTTTTAAACTCTCAATATCTTTTGTAAATTTTTATAAATTTCAAGTAATAATAATTAGTATGATCAATATTAAAGCACAATAAGTTTGATGCAGGCATATTATCTTTACAGATTTTATTAATTTTTTACATCTATATCAATTAATTTTATAATAATATACCAAGTTTATACTAATAACTTTTCACTTATTCATTATTAACTTTTATCAGTTTTTAATAATCTCTTTACAGGTAAAATGATCAAGTTAAATTTACGAGTTCCTACAGAATATTTAAAGAAATTAAAAATTCATTATAAAGATAATATTAGAATCAATAATATCAGACAATACACAGATTTTGTGAAAGTGGTTGAAGTAGGACCAAGAGACGGATTACAAAATGAGCCTAAAATTGTACCTACTAATACCAAAATTCAATTAATAAATAAACTATCTGAAACAGGTTTGCAAAGTATTGAAACCACAAGTTTTGTATCGCCAAAGTGGATTCCACAAATGGCAGATAATATTATTCTTTTCACACAAATAAAAAGAAAGGCAGGTATATCATATCCAGTGCTGGTACCAAATTTGAAAGGACTAGACAATGCATTAAAAGTAGGTGTTAAAGAAATTGCAATTTTTGGAGCTGCGTCAGAGACATTTTCGAAAAAAAACATAAATTGTTCTATAAATGAAAGTATAAAAAATTTTACAGCTGTTATAAAACGAGCAAATGAACAGAATATAAAGGTGAGAGGTTATATTTCTTGCATTGCTGGATGTCCTTATGAAGGAGAGATTAAGCCAAAAGTTGTAGTTGACTTGGCTTTATTAATGTTGAATCTTGGATGTTATGAAATATCCCTAGGGGATACAATTGGTGTAGGATCGCCTAAAAAGATTCAGAGACTTCTGAAAGAATTACAGCAAGTATCGTCATACGATATGTCTAAATTTGCTTTACATTGTCATGATACTTATGGTCAAGCATTAGCAAATATATATGCGGGTCTTGAACATGGCATTAGAGTATTTGATTCTTCCGTTGCTGGACTTGGAGGATGCCCATATGCAGCTGGTGCCTCAGGTAATGTTGCGACTGAGGATTTACTGTATCTTCTACATGGACAAGGCTTAGAAACTGGAGTAAATTTCAATGAAATAGTAGAAATAGGTAATTATATTAGTAAGGAACTAGATAGGAAGAATCAATCTAAAGCTGGACTTGCTATCCTTGCCCAAAGAAGTCATTAATCTTTATAGACATTTATGTATAAATATTATGTTTATACTAATTTTATGAGAATCTGATTATATATACATTGTAAAAATAATGTTATATTTGTTTGTAAATTTACATTTTTATAAATATTACATTATTGTAAATAAAATATGTTTTTATTTTTATAATAAATTATAACATTTTTTATTATACTATAATTAACTTTATTTATATCGTGCAAAAATTGAAATTACTATCTGCAAGTAATCTCATATTGATAGAAGTAAATATATGTAAGTGAATAATAATATATTATAAGCGAATACAAAAAATATAGACAAATAATATATTTTTAAAAAATTTGCAAATTTTATAGACGTACTATTCATACACTGAATATGATAAGTATACTATTAGTTTTTATTTTATTATTTAAGTCATATTTATTTGTAAATTTAATAATACCAATTATGATCACATATACACACGCATATTATATATATTATATATTTTTAATTCAGAATATTAATCGCATATTAATATACAAGTATACAAGTATATGTTAAAAAAGTACATTATAATACATCATATTAAAATAATGGATGAAAAAATACATGGCATAACTATGTATTCAACCTGTTACGAAATATTTGATAATTCTTGTAATATAGCCTGTGTATCTAATGTACTGAGGTCAATTGATCCTCGAGTGTCAACAACAACACCAGTTACCTAAAAATATGTATATTGTAAATTACTTGAATTAAAAATATTATTTATTTGAAATATGTAATTTATGTTTACCATATCTTCAAAAAAACCTGTATGATTAGGTTTCTCAGAATATCTTTCATATTGATCTAAATTATCTCGCAATTTTAAAGTAAGACTATCATAATTTTGTATTATGATCGCCATAATTTGTTGTTCAGATGGAGTAGATAAACTTTCACTAGTTAACCATGCAGTTATTTTTGGTGAAAAATGATTTACTATATCTCTCATATTTACTAACGAATTTGTTAATTTAAGTGCATGTTCTTTATATTCATATGATTCACTAGTTGAGTATCTTAATGCTGTAATATATTAAGTAATTTGATTATCTTATCCACTTTTATTTTTATAATAATTATAAAGTTAAAATTTATACGCAAGAAATGTATTTACCCATAGCATTTAAGTTTGTGAAGATAAGTTTCATTCGTATAATTTCATAGAATAATTCATCATAACTACTTGATGAAGATAAAAATGTATCTCCATATGTAATGAAAAAGTTCAAAATATTAGCGACCTATGAAAGCCAATGCAATATTATAATTTTTTGAAAGCTTCTTCCATTGAGAGTCACGTTACCTGAATAGCTAATGGAAAAATATTCATTTTCTTAATCAGATGACTCTCATGAGTAGTAAGAAATTTCAAAAGATTGATTAAGGCAGTCCAAAGATCTCTCCATTGATATCCAAGTCTGACTCTGCATCTCTTTTGATAACACAAAAGTCTTTGCAAAACGCCAATACATTGATGATATAATTCAAGAGGAAACTTCTTCATCATATGCGATGTTATAAATTCGACTAATAAATCTAAAATTAAATAATATTGACATAATATTTCATGAAATATAAATAAGACAATAAGCAATATAACAGTTATACCAAGCAACGTAGCTGCAAGAGGTTGTGCAGGTGCTGCTTTGTCTTGTAATTTTCTATGATGCATAGGTACTCTGTGTAACTGTACTCTAAATGCTAAATTTGCATCATGCATCAAACTATTTGCATATTGATCTTCTGCAATACAGCTCAATATTAGGAAACATAATTTAACATTATTCATTATTGCCTCTGTCCTTATAACCTGCATAACTATCGAACTGAAATGATACAAATTGTTACAGATAATAATTATAAGATTATTGACATTTTTTCAACAACAAATGTATATATATATATATATATATACATATATATATATATAAAGTATATTCTTTCTCCCAGAGAAACCATTACAAAATAAATGAATTTTTATTTTTATAGGAAATATTTTACCAGTACTGCAAAAACGTAGCAAGTAAATTAAATGGTTGAGCCATAACATCTGGTGGCTGAGCTCCAGGAGCTACGGCATTAGGACCAAGAGTATTATTTGGTGAAGGTGGAGCGCTTGTATCACTTTGCGTATATGCCAATGTAGTTACGAAATTACGATTTAAATGTGTGGCCTCATATAAAGCTAGTAATAAAGCATTATTTGCACGAACTTGTTGCGTTTTTGCTTCCTCTTCTCCAACAAACATACTACCAACAATACTTGTTAAGGATGATAACCAAGATGCCTGTATTTCTAAAAATTAATTATTTCATAAGAAAGTAAATATTTATAAATATACAATGTATACATGTTCTAGTAAATATTTTCTTGCATTTGGAAATGCTTATTTACCTGTTCTTTGTTGAGCAAATTGTCTACAAAATTCTGTTAATGAACTCGATATTACTTGTCCATACCCGTTAAGTGCTAATTCATCATCAAGAATTGATAATTTAACAATGTAAGGATTTGTACTTTCGTGTTTTCTATAGTTAACTAAAAGTGTTAACAACAGAACTGCATCATGCCCATGACGATTTCTAGCTCCTGTATCTCTCAATAACTAGAAAAAATCATATGATTGATAGTATTTAGTAAAAGTACAATTAATTATATTTATGTGGATCTTACTTGAACTAAAGACTCGAAGACACTATTAAGCATCACATATTCCAATAGTGTATTCTGACTCACGTTATCCATTCCAGTAACAATAATTAACAATAATTTTAAACACAAAGCCTTTAAACTATCAGGATATTCACCTAGAGAGTAAAAGAAAATTATCATAAAATATTAAAAAGTAAGAAATCTTCAAAAAATACATAAATAGCAATTAAATTAGTTAAATAAGTAACTAATTTAAATTACCTGTTAAAAAATTATTACAATGCTGCATTAATGTTGTCATTCTTTGTTCAGCTGAATTAAATCCTACAAGGATATCTATTAAATTAAATCCACAATCTCCTTGACTAGCCTTTTTATACATAGATTGAATAACAGCTGCTAATGTTTGTAACGCATATACTACTCTAAATGGATGTTCATCGACAAGTGTATCCACACAATGACATACTAAAGCATTTAAATTTTCCCTGCTTGCATTCAATTGTTCTATTGTCATATGAAGAATTTCACTTTCAATATGAGGAACCTATAAAAATAATTATTGATAAATAATATCATTAAAATAATGTGCCAAACTAATAAAACACTTGATACATATAATCTCTATTACTGTTTTTTTGTTTCAGCATTATTTTATTTTTTTTACAATATTATCAAGCCATGTGATTTTTAAAATGATATGTGTATAAATATTGAAAATTTATAAATTAATACAATATAATGATGGTTAGGAAACTCTTTACAAAATTAATACAAGTGGGTCTTTTATTTATTATCTCAATTAATATTAGTTTATGAATTTTGCTTACGTATATATAATTATAGACACTATCATCATGGGAAGTAACAAAATACTATGGAAAAGTATGTATATGTCAATTAAGATGTATAAAATATAAAATACAAGCAAGCAAAATATGGCTTAATTTTAAGTGTAAATTATTACCATATAGTTTACGCAAAGAGTTGAAATGCAAAGAGAGTCATAAAAAAATGGTAAATCTGAATAAATATTATATATTATATCAGTATACATTTAAAATTTGTTATTTATCAGAAATTGAATAAGTTATTTCTTTACTATAACACAATTCAAAATTAATATTTGTAATAATTGAAGTTTAAACTGAAAAATCATAGCTAAGCAAGAAAAAATTTCTACAAATAAAAGAATATTACCATTATCACAAAACATCTCACTCAAATTAGGTGAAGCTAAAGAAGCTGTGAAAAGTAAGAAAGATTGTTCCAATTAAAAATATAGATAGTAAATGTGATAATAGTGAATTAATGGCAACAAAAATACATGGAAACAAATCAATCTTGCAAACAAAATGAATCCATACACAATCAGAAAACAGTATATATCAGAAACATCTATAAAGAAAAATATAACAAAGTAAGACTTTGATTTTGAGAAATAAATAAAATATAATTACAATTTTTTTCTTTCAGATGAAATAAGATCAAGGATAAAAAATTATAGAGTGATAGAAATATACATTCTTAACGTACAATATTAGTAAACTTACTACGATTATTTGTAATTTTGCTAATATTGTTAATTTTACGTTATATTAAATTACTGACCATGGGTTTAATAAGAAATAACTCATTCCAAAAATTTGGATGTGCCAAAGTTAAATCCTCTCCCTTAAAGAAACTCTCATAAATAGGTACAAGCTTTCCTTTGTGCTGGCGTTTGGAGCCAGAACCACTCCGCTTACGCATAGCCATTGTCATGATGATTTACTCTTCCTTGAACATTCCTCTTATCTAAAAAAGAATTGTATATTACTAAAAACAGGAATATTAAATATTTCACAAACTGATATAGTTTTAAAATAATGTTAATTGCATTATAATAGTAATATGTATGAATAATCAATTTAGCACTCTTCACACATGCATTTTGTTAAATTAGCCTTGTTAAATTATTGCACGCACAACACTGCTATAACCTCTAAATTAATAAATAACTTTATATAATATACATAAGTCTTACAGATTATATTTATATAATTACACTGGCATAAAGATATTTTAATATTATTTATGTACTTAGTTAATACAGATATAGTAACAATCAATACAGAGATTAAAAGCATATACTTACAAACATAATTTAAAATTATCTCGTACTATAATTCTCTATATTTGATTCTTTTGGAAACAATACGCAGGTTATAAATCATTAATAAAATATTTGATGGATGACAAATAAGTTGTTGAATTTCGAATGGTTTTTCATGAAAACAATGCATACGTTTACGAAAACCACTCAAAAAAGAATGACAGATCGCCATGAAGCGGTTAACCGCCATATATTTTTTGAAAGAATATTTTCAAGTGCACATTTTAAAATATATATTCATATGGACTTTCATCCAAATAATACAAAATAAAAGATGAAAAATTGCAAACATAAGGATTTTTTATGTTTTTAATTAACATTTTTTGTTTTTAAATAAAAAGATCATATATTTTATAAATAATTTTAATAATGACGACTTTTAAAAATACCGCTGATTGAGACGTAGAATGGATGAATAAATATCAAGTAGTTGATTGGTTTATTGTAAACAAATTGTTAAGATTCTATTTCTAAACATTCTATTTGTCCTAATTATAAAATTTATCATTAAATATGAATTTTAATTATATAAAATAAAATAGAAGAGAAAAGGATAAAATATTGCAAACTGTATTATTAAATGGATAATCATATCACATGTGAATCGAATAACCAATAATCGAATCGAATTTAAAAATTTGTTTATATAATTAAATTCATTTATGTTTTTTACTTATATCGATATTATTTTTGAAGAAGAACACAACGGTGTTGTTTTCATAGAAGCCTAATCTGATATCATGATGCAATAGGTAACTTTATATCAAAATGTTTCACATTTTTTCTCATTTCGATGATTGGTTATTTTATCGAACATGGCTGATCAGATAACCGTTTACGTAATATCCGGTATATATTATTTATTAATTTCATAAATTTTACTTTTTGATAATTTTCATAATAGCTTTTTTGTTTAACAAGGAAATATATCTTAAATATTTAGCTCTTACCAAAGATTTATTAACACGTAAAGATTATATAAAGTATCATGTATATTGTTCGTATAAAGGTATTATCAATTTAAATATGGCGGTAATCCTATCAGCTGATACCGTCTGCTGGAATGACGGATTGCAATTTGGTTAGTTGGTCTGTTTAGACCAGTCGTTTTAATACGTATATTCTATTTAGTGATGATTATTCTTACATGATTCGCACGTATACAAATGGTATTGAGTTATTGGTTTTCACGAAACAGAGATAAATATAATTATATCCAATGTTGACAGAATTTGAAAGGAACGGATTTTTTAGCCTGTGTCACTGACAGGTGGTGCAGGAATGCAGTTAAATACGTACAATTTTTTTTTGTAAAATATATCAATCTCGATTTAGTATTTGAAAAAATTGCCAATCACAAGTAGATTCGGCTGTGATGAGTGACTCCGAACAGCGGCAACTGCACGTGCCTTATCCAGAATATCACAGTCAGAATAATACCAATCCACCTGCTTTGATTGAAACTGACGCGTTAGTAGATCTGTCGGTAACATCCAATAGTTGTGTATCACGAAACTTGTCTACAGAACTACTTCCAGACGTTGAATTTGTTCCAAACATAAGTAGTGATCAAACTATAACCATTGATTCTGCTGGGATAGACCGGGAGAGCCAGCCTCTCCTTGGTCGGCTGGAACTCGATGTTACCTTTAATCGATTCCCTGGTATGTTATTATAAATAATCTTTTTGAAATGTTTTGATATCTTACTTACCGCGTTGATATGAGTATAAAGATAATATATATTAAATAGTGGAAGATTTAATAAGCCTGAATTACGACTTCGATTTCTTCTTCACAGATGATCCACAATTTTCAGAACTAGTATGGCAAGCAGAATGTGCAATAGACAATGGAATCTTTCCTGAAAGAATATATCAAGGTTCAAGTGGAAGTTATTTTGTAAAAAACTCGGCAGGGGTAAGGTATAATTTTCTAGATTTTTGTAATATATTAAATAATATAAAAATGTCACAATATTTACTATTAAATAATAATAAAGTGGGATACATTTGTTTGTGAATACTTATTATAGATAATTTTGATAAGTATTACATTAATATGTTATATTGGTATTATATATTACAGAAGGTGATAGGTGTTTTCAAACCCAAAGACGAAGAACCTTATGGAAGATTAAATCCAAAATGGACAAAATGGATGCACAAACTCTGCTGTCCATGCTGTTTTGGAAGGAGTTGTTTGATACCAAATCAAGGATATTTAAGCGAGGCTGGAGCCAGTTTAGTTGACCGCAAATTAGGCCTTGGCATTGTGCCGAATACTAGAGTAGTTAAACTTGTCAGTAAAACTTTTAACTATCCACGTTTAGATCGTCAAAAAACACGTATGAAAAAAGCCATCATGGATCAGTTTCCTGCATTTGGTTCACATTTTAATCGTATTGGTTTACCTCCTAAAGTCGGATCCTTTCAAGTATTTGTAGATGGTTATAAAGATGCAGACTATTGGCTAAGACGATGGGAACATGAACCATTATCGCCACGTTTGAGTCTTAAGTTCCAACTCCAATTTGAACGTTTGGTTATTTTAGATTATATTATCAGAAATACAGATAGAGGTAATTATAAAAATAAAATAAATATATTTACAATGTTAATTTCTTTCATATTGTAAATAAATTTAAGTGTTTTCTTCATAGGTAACGATAATTGGCTTATTAAGTATGATAATAGTACGGAAAAAAATGGATTAGAGCGTGAAGTTAATATAGCAGCGATAGATAATGGTTTAGCATTTCCATTTAAACATCCTGATTCTTGGCGTGCTTATCCTTACCATTGGGCATGGTTAAGTCAAGCAAAACAACCATTCAGTACAGCCACACGTGAATTAGTTTTGCCTCAGCTTTCTGATCAAAATTTTGTACAAGATCTTTGTGACGATTTATACCAATTATTTAAAGTGAGTTATATTTGTTTGGATTTTTCTGAATTTATTATTAGAAGTATTATTTTATAAATATATTATTATTTTGTATAGCAAGATAAAGGATTCGACAGACATCACTTTGATAGGCAAATGAGCGTAATGCGAGGTCAGATTCTGAATTTACAACAGGCATTGAAAGATTCCAAAAGTCCAGTGCAATTAGTTCAAATGCCTGCTGTTATAGTCGAGAAGTATATATCTTTTTTATATCAAAGATGAATAGTATAAGATGCAACATTATATAAGTACATTTATTATTTATTTTACAGAGCCAAAGGAAATGGCACACGAAGTCTGTTCTCATTTTCTGATACATTCACCCAGCGCTTCCAGAATAAGAGTCCCTTCTTTTCCTGGTGTTAAGCATTTCTTAAAGAGTGCTTAATTCAGTGTTAATAGCAGTACCAGCTAAGAAAAGGAACTCTATGGTGCACTGAAAAGCTTTGATTAATTCTTTGTTTAGATATCCATTTCTCTTCATTATTAGAATTATTTTCGATATAATTTTTAAATTTATTGATCGATGCTTATGTTTAATCTACTATTTATAATCTCTCATTTTAATTAAGGCATAACTAGCATTCGTACACAAATATTGTATACAGTAAATATATCACATTAAAACTAATTTTTTTAATAGACATAATATAAAATAAAACAGAGTCATAATGAGTACAATCGGATAATAGAATATATTGGTTAATATGTATTTATAAAAAAATGAACATTTCTACAGTTTAGAAAATCTTCTACTGCATAAATACAGATGCATTATTGGCAAATACATGTTATATAGTAACTTGTGCCAATCATTTAATACAAAGTGCGCTGATACATCTGTGTCATGTGCGTATATTTAATATCGCGAGAGTAAAATATTTTACTGTGACTTGCAAGGAAATCACGGTGATATTATATAACAAAATTATAGAGAACAAACATTTTTAAATGTAATTAAAATAGAAAACTATATTGTTATCACCAATATTTTTCTGGGATATTATCACTTGTAAGAATTGAAATTACTTTGTCTATGTCTCTCTCTTTTCCTTGGAACCGATAGTTTCTTTGAATTCTTAACATTACTTTTGCTAGTTAAAATCATTATATTAGTTGTAAATATATCATACAATTTATATGATATTAAAATAAACATCAGAGATTCCTCTTTATTTATTACTTAATTTACTATCTATTAGACAATATATACAATAAAAGATATGTACTATAGCTCACTTTTTTCAGAGTTTATGCTCATGTACCAGAGCAAATGATTGTGCAGAAACTCTACGTGTAATAAAGTGAGACAATAAGTTCACTTGTTTTGTATATAAATTAGCTATAATATGCTGCTTATACTTAGAATATATGCTGAGAATTTTATATTTGGTTTTTATTTGTTATCTTCATTTGATTTAATTGGTCAATCCTGTATATTCAAATCAACACAAAATTCATTTGGAATATATAATATGACATTTCATCCTCATTCCAAACCTTAAACATGTCATAAACTTTGACAATTATATTCAGATTTTAATTATTTTAAACATTTTTATATTCTTTATACAAAATACTTTACCGAAAAGATATATTTGACAATATATTTGATATAACATTACATATTTACATTTAATTATAATAAATCCATTGATAAAATGGAAGTGGTAGAAGTTTGCACAGAAAGAAAACATTGTGTAGTCCCAGCTGAGAAGCAATTATGCGATAAGGTAATTTTTCTTATATAAAAATATAATGATCATATATTTCTTGAATAATATAATATAATGATCTTATGTTTATGATACCATTGTATATTTTTACTAATAACTAAAAATATTTTAGTTTAAAGAGTAATAGTAGTAATAAGTTTAAAGATACGATTTCCTGTTTAGAGTATGCGAAAATATGTACAACCACCAAGAGTCAAATCATTTGCTCCTGAAAGATTATACAGGCCTCCATCGAAACCACTTGATACTTGTACAACATATTATCTCTCATATATGGATATGGATCCTAGAACAGCTCAATCTATTCGGGTTCAACCTTATCGTCCAATTCAAACGTTCGTTAAATCAAACGAAAAATTTTCTCACGAGACAACAAGTAAAATGAGTTACCAACCTATTTGGCATACGGCAAAAAGAAAACCAATTAAGCCTAAGTACAGGTAAATATAATTTTATTTGATAAATAAGGATCTTAAGCTATATGTCTAATTTCATAAAATCAAATGACTTAAATATAATTTCAATTTTAGAGCTTTGTTAGGACGTGGAGCATTAGAAAGCGCTACTACAACAAAATGTGACTATATGCCAAAATATACAGAAAAATTAGATATGATAATACCTTGTGGAAATATAAGAATAAGTGCAAGTCCTTTGGATGCTAATACAACTACGGGTCTTTCTTATGTAAATCCTGGTATAATAGAACCTGCTACTAGCTTTAAACCTGTAATAAAATATCACCGACCTAGTCATTCAGTTTCAAAGGATACTACTAACAAATTAAGTTATCAACCTTTTGCTGTTAGTAAAAAAGAGAAGTTTCCTTGGGCACAGAAATCTATATATAAGTATGTAACTTAAAATAGTAATTTATTTTTATTATCATAGAATATTATATTGTATATAGGAAGAATAAAAGTATTACTTTTTATTAAATCACAAAATTAACGTTTTTTTGTGCAAGGCCTCCAAGTGTTGCAATGTGTGCGAAGACTATTTATTCTGATAGTTATTTGGAGAATGAAGTATATGAAAAGATGAAACCATACATTCCTAGTGTAGCAAATATATTACCTTACAAAGCACAATTTATGGACAAAACAATTTATAAAGAGAGTTATTTGCCTTGTGATGTAGAAAAAGCAACAAAAATCGTTCCACCCGCTAATATTTTTATATCAAATGAAAAAATATCCACTGATACAACAAATAAAGTAAGAAATGATTATAAATATAAAAGAGTAATGTAAATTATTAATTGAGTTTCTCATTATATCTACAAAAACATGGTACAGTTGAGCTATCAACCAGTTTGTTCTAAGAAGCGTTCTCCGATTTTACCACGGAGTAGAAAAATGATAGAAGGTGCAATACAAAGTGAAACTACAAATCGTCATGATTTTATACCCAAAATAATTGCACCTCCAAAACTGATTATTCCATGCAATAATATTCGTATATCAAGAGATCCTATTGTTGATAAGACAACAACTGGTTTGTCATATTTACATCCTGGTCAATTAGAACCTGTGCAAAGTTTCAAACCTATTGGTCATTACTGCAGGTATTATATCTAAGATTACATCTATATTTATAATATTCATAGAACGTAAATAGTATTATTTTAATAAGTAATTTTCATTTTCAAATAATCAATTTTTTTTATTATTTAGACCTATTACTAAGATAGATTCTGAGACTATAAATAAATTATCATACCAAGCTTGGACGCCAATTCCTAAAATGGATATGCCATGGGCACATCGAACTACATATGAAGTTCCTAAGGATCGAATGACCACGGATACAATCTACCAAATGAGTTATCCTTTACCAGGATATTATATTGAGAATGAGTGTCCATGTACGGAATGAGAGTTTCGATAATGATATTTCTGAAACAATACTATATTACTCTTGAAATTAGTTATATAAATTATAATTAAGTATGGAAGTATGTTACTCTTTTGATAAATGATTTTTTTATTTTAAAGCAACTTTTTTTGATCGCTATATATATAAAAAGGTATGATACACTTCACTTTATATACTTGTACCTTTTTACTTGCACTGATAGGACCAATTGTGGACTTAATATAGATTTTAATGAAGATTTGTAAGAGCATGGATTAAAACATTTTATTGCGCATAAATATATAAGCGCTACTTATGTTACATTTATATTATTATAATTACTGTATACAGGATGAATATATAAGAGCACATTATTTATCTTTTACAGGAGATAAAATTATTCTCAATAATAAAATAAACTCTAATCTTTGATAAAAGGATCAATAGACAATATTAACGTACATTTGCCAAAAGATTCGGCTTATATATCATATAATGATAAATATAAAAAGAGACAACAATGTGTGCAGTCCTAGCGGGGACAAAATTCAGCATATATGTAATGGTGCTTTACATATGCATAACAATTGATAATTCTTTAATAATACATATAAGACAGGGGAGAGATTGCAGAGCTCAAATATGAAACACAATTAACTATTTAAGCTTACATATAAATATGTATGTATCTCTCTTTTTGTGTGTATGTGTGCCTAAACAAGTTATTTAAAATAAACGAAAATTTTTTCGTTATGCACAAACGCAATTTCTACAAGTTATTAAATATAGCATAATTATATACCACATACAAACGTTCAATGTTAGTTTATAAAATTCTGATTCCTGTTAAAAAATATTAGTTTAATGGTAATCATTATATCAAGTATTTCTACCATTGCATATTCATATGATCTGAGACACCCTAAGAAAAATAGACTTAAAGATAAAAAATCTTGCTTTGTAAATACTTTGCAAAACTTGCAAATTATTCTGTAAGTATAAAGTTTTGAAGTGTAAGGCACATATTTAGATCACATCAATGTTACAATATACAAATAAGTCTGCATATATCTCATTCTATATTGTACTACTTTGCAATCTATATATTCAACAGAAAATATTAATAAAGCTTAACAATTTCTACATGCTTTCAAGCTTAAAGATAAAAGAAAAAATGATTGTCCACTTTATAAACTCTGTTGTGTACTATCTTCAGATCTATTGTCAATTGATCTTCAAATCCACTGTCAATAGATCTTTCCTAATTTGATATCAATAATTCATAGTATCTTCATTATAGAAATTAAAATGATTTACTATTTATCTTTTATATAAGATAAAAAGAATTTGTAATACATTAATAAACATCTGAATAATTATTTATATTCATTATAAAAAAAAGCATGATTAAAGAGAAAACCAAGAATATTTTCATGTGAATAATTCATAGTTTTTTCTTATTAATACATAAAATATAAATTTACTCACACTAATTGTTGTTCTATCATATCTTATATATAGATCATTACCTATGGTTTTTTTTGTACCCAGTGTTTTTCATATCTTACAAGGACTTATACTAAAATAGATGAATAATGAAAAACAAAACCAAGTAAAAAATGCCCACTATAAGTAAAAAATATGTGAACAAAATTTGTTAATCATCATCATATTAAAGTATAATTCTATCTTCCAATAGAGATAATTAATTTTATGTAAATTGGCAATTTTAAAATTGATAATAAAACTTTACTGATTATAATAATCTATAAACTCGTTACTTGACATAACAAGATTAATTTCTATATTAAATTCGCATAGTATATTTACGCTTAGTGGTTGCACTTCAGAAAATATTGCACTTATATGATAGATGTGTAATCGAAGGATATATTATGTTTCTTAGATAAGTATAATGTGCCTCTACTATAAATCCCTCCCCTGTTATATAACAAGTGATCTCGGATCATATCGCTTGGATTATATCCAATAAGGATAGAGATCGAAAATTAAGGTATGCCATGGCAACTCACAACTTTTCGCACCCAATATACCTACTGTGGTTTGGTGTTGTATGACTGCACGAACTCGGAAAAACCAAAACCATTAAATTGGTCCAAGTTGAGATTCTCGTCGATTGTGGACAGCTCGCCATGACCCATCAACTCCACATAGTCCATGTCCGAGTTTGGTCGCCCAATACCTGACTGGCCGAGACCCGGAGCATAGCTACCACAAATCAAAACACAACCCCAATCACTGGCAATCCTCAACTATTGAAGCATATAACGTAACATAAGCAGCTACATTTTTTTTTGCATAGGGCCTACTTTGTAAAAATTTCGTGACCGAGTAGCCGGATAGCCGGTACAACACGGTAAGGGGTAGTACAAACAACCACAAAACACCCACCCAACCAACGATTATCGGTCACTAGATTTTAAAAAAAGAAAGTTTAATGAACAAGAAACTAGTATCATACCCTTTCGTCATTAATATTTCAATGTAAGAAAAACTGATATTATTAATATTTATTACAAATAATGATATTATTAATATTTATTACAAATTTTATTACGTTATGTAATAGAAAATATACATGGCAGATGCAACATAAGTTGTTTATTAACGTAAAGTTAAATTGCCAGTTAAATTAATAATGATTATGGCAATTGGAGTTGTGTTTTGCAGAGGTAGCTTGAAAATCTACAATTTTCCATTGTGGTTGTACCGGCTTGCTCCAGGCCTTTACTCTCTTCTTATTTTTATTTAAGGAGTTATTTAAATGTAAGTTATATGTAAATTATCAATTATATCATAAATCATTGGACTATCATTATTATTGTGTCTACTGACACACACATGGACATGTATAGAAATATATTTAAGTATATATAGATATATATAATTCTAAACATAGTATAAAAATTTAGAAAGATCAAATATTATGTTAAAGCCATGGATAAGCCGTTTAATTCAATTATTTTTTTTATCTTATTTTCGATTCAATTCCTTTCGCACTAAGTGGAAGTACAAAAATGTGCATCATTAAGTACTTCTTAATTTTTTTCTTTCATATTAATATAATTTAAAAGGATTAATACTTTTAAAGCTTTTTTATAACATAAAAAATATATATAATATCTGAAGGTTCTAGAAGTTCCTATCACAACCTTGATAAATGTATTTCATCTTACTGTGATCTTTTATATATGAATGTTTATGTTTAACCCAAGACTTAGTATATTAAAAAAATATTTAAATAATACTGAAAAATATTAGTTTATATTATACATTTATAATTGTATAAAAGTACAAATAACATCTATGAATATCCTATCTTTACATTACTCTAATAAAGTGATTTTAATGACATTGGAACTTATAGAACCTTAAATTGATGGCAAAGTACTTAAAAAAGAGATTCTATATCTAAGTTTTATAATTATTAATGTCATAATGAATGTAAGATTGATCAAAATGTTGGCTGTAAATATCAATCTTATATAGTATTAATATTAATAAAAATATACATATGTTTTTTTAAAACCTATAAAGAAAAAAATAACATTATATAAGATAAAAATCAAATTTAACGATAATATATTTTAAACTTAAATCATGCGAGCAAAAACTAGTAATAAAATATATCATTATAAACACTACAAAACGATTTAGAGATAAAAAATTCATAGTTTTATGTAGCCCGCTAATGCAATATTCAGCATATGATTAGTATTAATATAGGTAAATTACTTAATGTAATATTTATACTGTTGGTTTTTTTTATACTTTACTTTAATAATATTAATCTAAATGCCCTGTATAAAGGTCTAAGAAAAGTGTATATCTGATGTCAAAAAAATGTGCATAAAAAAAATACTGTTATAGTTTCTACACAGAAATTCAGAAGATATGCAAAGTAATATTCGTAGGAATGTCATATGTTTTCTTTCAATCGAATTGCTTAATTCTTCTATTCAATGTATCACACATATCATCGATTTGTTCTTAAGAATATCTAATAATCATTTTCATGAATCATTTTTTTTCCACGATAACACTAAAGCAAAATTGAGAAAATTTGAATTTCTTTACACACACCATCATATACAATATAATTGGATTTCATATATCAATTTAAATGTATAAAAAAAGAAGAATAATCTTGATAAAATATTAAATTTTTATGCAGTCTTTATGAAATATTGTTTCTTCTTATCAGAAGCATATATTTACGATACAGTATGTTCCATTGATTCTTAAGCTATTAGAAAAATACAAAAAATCCTTTTATACAAAAGTTACTTGGTTTAAAGAGGAAAAAGTATAACAGTGTATATGAATTTCTTGTAAAACTTTTACTTGCAGATCTCATCTTTACACTTTGGATCTTGTAAATTTAATTGTATATTAATATTATTCAACAAGGTATATAGAACAAGCACCTTGTTTTAGTCATCTAGAAGAAATAAAATCAAATAGTAATTTAAGAATTAAATTTAATCGCTACTTTTTATTTACGATTAAAATGTAATAACTCATAACAATTTACAGTTAATTACATTTTGCATAATTAACATGTAAAATTGATACATACATATATTTCAAATCAAAATCATTAGTTATATTTAATAATTTTTGTGTCATTATTACTCTACTCTATACAAAAAAAAAAAGAAAAAAAAAATAATGATAATAATAATAAAACCTAGTTGATATCTCTGCAACTAATGATTATATAAAAAATTTAATTTCACTGATATACTTCTCCTTTTAAATCAAGTAAAACTAGTATACGAAGTTTTTTCATATACTTCTAATAGATCTAGAATTAACTTCAATCATAAGTACCGTATATATCTATATACAGGACGGATCACTTAACATTTGTATTTGAAATATTTTTTATGCATTTAAAAATAATGAAAACTCTTAAGAACAAATTTGTGTGGCATAAAAAAGAAAAATTAAAGATAATAATTTGTATGCCGTTTGATTCTTAAGAGTTTCTATTACCTTTAAAAACAAGAAATCTATTCCATACACGTTAAATAACTCTCTCTGTATATTAATATAAGTTCAGAATATCTGAGATTCAGTCTCAATATACAAAATATTTATTAACGACTATGGTTAAATTTAACTTTGCGCATCTTCTATGAAATATCTATGTCAGTATCTTTCATGAAACCAAACCTCCATTTTAAATACATTAAATCCAGGGAACTGACCTGGAAGCAACAGATGGAGTATCACGTGTTACGGATGGGTCAGGGCTATGTGCTTGGAATATAGTAGAAGGAGTAGCAGGATAACTTCCACCTGGACCACTTTGACTGCTATTACCAACACCAACCACTGAAGAATGAGAAGGCGTTTGACCTCCTATAACTGGACCACCCCATCCAGGTACATGTGTCACTAACAATGGTTTGACATATCCATTTATCGATGTCGATCGGTTTTCTGGTGTATAATATTTGGAAAAAGCATGATCTTTCGATAAGTCGGGATACAGATATAAGAGATGCTGTAAATCAGAAACTCGATCTGCTAAACTACGAATTGCAAAGTCCTTGCTTGTAAATGGTTGAAGCATAAAGACCTCTGTTTGATCTAAAAAAAAAGAAAACAAAAAAAAATAATAATAATAAAGTATAGATAAAAATAAATCCATAAATACGTGTAATAAATATACAATATAAATTAATCTTTTCCTAATCTTATTTTGATATCAGTATGAAATTTGTATAAAATGTTTTCGATATCATGTTATTTATATAATATATTACCTCCAACCCAAGCGATAGTAACTCCTCCAAGTTCTGAATCTGAGAAACGCATTAAGAATGTCCCTGATGGACAGTTAGCTAACATTTCTTCTGCCTGTTTTTTTCTGACAAATCCAAGAATATAGCCATCTATCCAGGGACTCCTTAAATGCTCTCTTGTTAATTTCATAACAGCGTAGAACCATTCCCAAAATGTAAAATTTCTTTCTGGCAAAGGTTCTTTGCAGAACTGAGCCCAACTGAGAAGTAAACTGGAGTATTCCTGACCACCTGTATTTCCGCCTCGAAATGCTTTTTCCGCAAGAAAATGGAGATTATCGTCTGTTAAAGACCTTCCCGTAGCTGATCTGAATTTAACATTTAATGCTTCAGCTACTTGTCCCCATGGTACTTTGTCAGGTACCACAAAAGGAATTCTTCCAGGTTCTGCAAAAGCATTGTCCCATGTAACTGTAGCCCATGCATGAGGTTCTTGATTTCCATGTACAATTACTACGACTGGTAAACTTAAAGTCCACACTTGAAATACTAATTCACCGCCACCAACACTAAATTGCGATTGAAATAGAAGTGAAAATTTCTCATCCATAACTGATTCTGTACCCTTCTTCTCGGCCCTTTTAATCTTTTTTAATTGCATATTTCGAAAACTTACTGATAATTGTCGTGTTGCCTAAAAGGGAAATCACATGTTATTAAAATTATTTATATTGGTTGAATTTACAGACAATATGAAGCCTCCTGTAACTATCAATCTTACTTGATGATATTCCATAGTTCCACTGTTATTTAAAATTTCACCACTAGCTTCTCCACATTTTGCCATTTTCCCATTTTTTAATTGAGCATTTGCTTGTACTTCACTAATTATGCTTACTTTTACCTGAGGCGGTGTCATATGAACATTTAATTTTCCTCCCACTAGAAGACGTACTGTACTTGTAAAACGAGTATTAGTTTTCATCACTTGCGGTGGCTGTTTCTCTATGATAAATGTACTAGTGACTAAGGAACTAAGAAGTTGTGTGATCTGTGAATTTAAGGTAGGAAGAATATCTTGTATTCCAGGAGGATCCAGTGCAAATTTTTGTTTTAAAAGTTCTGCTTCTTTAATCTGTTGCCGATTAAGCCATATTAATTCTGCAAGACTTTCACACCATTCTTGAATAGAATCTAAATTACTGTTAAACGGAGCTCCGTTTCCAGCTAATTGTTGATCCCTTTTCCACCTACGTTATATAGTTAATTACATGATAACAAATTGTATGTATGTGTATATATATATATGTTCGTAATATATTTACCTAATCAATTCATCATCAAGAACTCTTGATTGTAAAGTATTCAGTCTAGCAATAGTATCCTTCAATTTATCTGCCAACGTCAAGCGTAACTGCATTAAACCCGTAACTTTGTGATTCAATAATTGTTCTTGTTGCTCTTTTTGTCTGTGATATGTATAAAAGTATAATGAATATTAATTATTGAATTTGATAATTCACACATTAATACAATTTAATTTATGTAATACCGCCTAATCTTTTTTTCCAAGTCTAAACTTTGCTGATTTTGTGGTTGAGTGGCGAGATGCTGTAAATGAGCATTTAATTTTGTGCATTCATGATAACTAATGGCAAAAGCCTCCTGTTCTTGTTCCATTTTACGCAAATCTTCTCCAGTTTCTTGCGTTTTGCGTCGTAATACTTCAACTTGTTGTGCTATTTCTGCCACAGCATCTCCTACCATTAAACCAACTCTACCCGCTGCCATATTCATAAGACCTCCTAAATTCTCAACTTGAGCTACAAGTTTCATTTCTGTTCCTAGGCAATGTCTAATTATTTTAAATAGTGTAGCCGGATTTTGGCTATATCTTTGCTGTTATAAAGTAATGAAAAATAATTAAATGATAGTTGCATTTTAAATATTAATGTAATATACATATAATAAATTAAAAAGAAAAATTTATATTTACTCTGAAAGTTTTGGCAGCTTCCATTAGTTTTAATTTTGTTAAAAATAAATCTTCAGTGTTTAAAGAAGCTGCTTTTGTCTCTAATTCTTGTATTAGAGACGCAACTAGATTAGCTATATATTGTTCATACTGTGGATTGTCAGGTTCTATATCAGTCCTGTAATATAATAATAAAAAAAATCTATATATAAAATATTTGTTTTTAAAAATATTAAGAAATTCTTTGCTATTTCTTACCACATTTTATCTTCAATCCAAGATGATAAGAAATGTCGAACTTCAATCGGAAAATGTTCACCATAAACAGAGCGTACTTGTTGTAACGCTTCTTGTGGTAATTGCTGTGCTTTTGCCCAAAGGGACATTTTGGAAGCAGTAATTTCAATTTTTGGCTCTGAGGACCCTAGTAAAAAATATGACTATAAAAGATATTATAACAAATATCAATAATAAATATTAATCGTAATAAATATTAAAAGTATTGCGTTTCAGAGGTTTATATACATTGTTACAAATTTTTTATAAAGAACAGTTTCTTTAACAAAAATTGTATACATTATTCGAAGCGCCATTGTTACGACATTAAATATAATATGCCAAATATAAACACGTTATATAAATACTTTTACGAAAGATAATCTATCGATCGATAATCACGAAAATCATATGAAACATAACCTCTTGAAAAAATACTCATTATACCAAACAAAAGAACGATAGAACGTGTATATAACTTGATAAAAACAAAATATTATAGCGAAATATATATTATTAAGAGAACAATGGTATCGGAAGGAAGCTTGGAAAAGCGGATGAGCGGTCTTAAAAAAAATGAATTCTTGACGCTTTTAAATTTTGCACATTGATCGAAGAAAAGTTCCAAATATATCGAATTACCTTTCCGTATATCGATAAATACTTACAAAGTTACTATTGAAATATTTTGATTATCGTAATGAAAATTTCTTCCAATAAAATATTCTATTTGTAAATCTTAATGCGCGAAGGAAGAAAATATCAAATCTTACAGAGAGCAGATCCTAAGAGCATACAGAATGACGTACACCGATAACGCGTAAATAGATAAGCGGAAAGAGAAAGAGTAGGGGAATAAAAGACGTTTTCTTCGTGCCTAGTAGAACGCGTTCTATTCACCTACTGCTGGTCCGAAGATACGAGCCTCCAGGATGTGTACTCTGCGAACCACCGTTCACCCTTTCTCGTAGATAATTTATAAAATAATATTTAAATTGATAATACAATCTACACCCATGATATATTTACGAATATAACGAAGCGGGGACCGGTCACACACGCGAATCTCATCAATAAGTAATCTCCCCCCTTCCGTTGCACCCAACAGCACGGCCAACGTCGAAGTGCCCATGGATGAGGAATTCCGAGAATTCAAAACCGTTAATGGCGCGGGGAGAAGTGGAGGGGCATGTCACGTGACCTACGCAAATTAAGCATGCGCAGGTACTAAGGTTACTCAGGAACGTATCAACAAAATGTAATGTATCAACAAGGGTGATCAGAAACATATGTACAAAGTTACCTTGTGGAATCATTTCTTATCTCCGTTCTTTTTTGTCTTTCTCTTTAACAAATATTCATTTTTTATGTATCAGCATTCTTCGGTATTTGGCATTGTCTTTATATTATCACAATGAAAGATTTTTCCCCACATGAAAGATTTGTATGTTTATTAATCATCTGAATTATATACCTAAACACAACTTTCAATTAATTATCACCTGGAAATCCTAATTCTATGGATTAAGGATTTAAAGATTTATTGTTTGTATATCTATATCTATGTACCTATAATAATAATATAAAAGTTATATTTTATCAAATATAATTTGTTTCAGATAACAAAAGGACAAAATGATCTTATCACATATATATATTTTTTTAATTATATGTCTCATGATCATTATTGTAAGAATTTTATTTTTAATATTCATGAAAAGTGGAAGAATAGCAGTGAGAAATTTCAGAGAAACATCTGCAAAAACTATGATAATTTTAGGATCAGGAGGACATACAGCAGAAATGTTACGAATTGTTAAACATATGAATTATGAAAATTATACACCTAGAATATATGTTTGTGCTTTTACTGACAAAATTAGTATAGAAAAAGTAAAAGACATAGAAGGAAAAAAAAATGATTATAAAATAATAAAGATTACTAGAAGCAGAGAAGTTGGACAGTCGTATATTTCTTCTGTATGGACAACTATTATAGCGACATTAGAAGCTGCATCTCTTTTATGGTCTGAAAAGCCAGAATTACTTTTATGTAATGGTCCAGGGACTTGTGTTCCTTTATGTATTATAGCACTTGTATTCAAGATATTCTATGTTCTTAATATTACTACAGTGTTTATAGAAAGTTTTTGTAGAGTTAAAACATTTTCGTTAACAGGAAAAATTTTATATTACTTAGTAGATCATGTAATTGTACGGTGGCCATGTTTAAATAAATCTTTGTATAACAAAGTTTATTCATCATAGTTAAATGCATTTATTTTTAAATTAATATAGTTCATAATTTTGGACCCCTATGCCAATTTCAGAAAGCACAATAGAGCATACTAAAATGGCTTTTGAGGCTGAATGTTTAACGACTGAATTAATAGATTGGACATTATTAAAAGAAGATTTGAAATATTTACCAACTGAAATAGAAGTACATCTAGCATCTATAATTGATGTATTACAAAAAATTAGCATGCAAAAATTGTAAATATATAATTGCATTATTTTATAGTGGTAACGATTTATAAATATTCTTATTAATATATCGTATTTTTATTAAAGTGAGATGACAACAAAATGGATAAATAATTCTTTAATTAGAATAGAAGCTTGTTTAGATCGTACATGGCAAATGCTGAATTCAGGCCATTGGAAAGATGTTCCACTATCGTACAGATATAGTTATTCTTTTTGTAGTCTTTTAAAGGTATAGAACAGACTTAGTAGTACGATGATTTATATTATAATAATGTATATTTTAATCTCTATTAATATTTTTAGGTAATATTGCTAGAAATTGAACATGAACATAACAAAGAAAAATCTACAGATACAGGAATACAAGTTTTACAAGAAATTATTCAACAAATTGATAAAGGTATTCTATTAGGTGCTCCTTTACCGAGTAAGCCGTTATTACTTACATCGATTGCTTCAAAAATAAATAATTACTATAATAGTAAGTGTCATTATTTATTGAAGAAACAGTTTTAGATATCAAAATAATTATCATATTAAAAGTATATAATGTACTTATTGTAGAATTCGTCAGAACACTTACTGCAAAAAAAATAGAAATAGATTACAGTAAAGTTTCTCAATCATTACTACCTGAATTTTTACAAGTTAATCGATATAGCATACCTTCTATGGAATCATTTTATAAAGACATTTTTATACCAAAAATTCCAGCCGTAATAACAGGTAACTAATAATTTCGTTTTAATAGTCTAAGTAAATAGAGAGAGAGAGAGAGAGAGAGAGAGAGAGAGAGAGAGAGAAAATAGGGAATGAATATATATATATATATATATATATCTCTATCAAAAATTCTTCTAGATTCTATGAAACATTGGAATGCTTTACATTTGTGGCAAGATATCGATTATCTAAATAAGATTGCTGGAAGTCGCACTGTACCTATTGAAATAGGATCTCGTTACACCGAGGAAGATTGGAGCCAAGATTTGATTATATTTTCAGAATTTTTACAATCTCATATAATTAAGAATACTCAAAAAGTTGGTTATTTGGCTCAACATCAACTTTTTGATCAGGTATTATTTGGAACAAGAAATATTGCTAATTATGTTAATTACTATGTAATAACAAACTATATATATGTAATGTGATAACATAATACATATTATCTTGCTGTTATATTTTTATAAACTTTTTATTTAATTATTAACAGATACCAGAACTAAAAAATGATATAGTTGTACCAGATTACTGTTCTTTTTCTGATAAAGAAAATGTAGAAGTTGAACCACCAGATATAAACGCTTGGTTTGGACCAGCTGGAACTGTATCACCACTACATTTTGATATCAAAAATAACTTATTATGTCAGGTATGGGATATATACATATTTATTATTGCAATTCTATTACTTATACTTAACATTGTTGTATTTAGGTTTTTGGTTATAAAAGAATATTTTTATACGACCCATCTGATTCTATAAATTTATATCCCTATGATACCAAATTACTTTATAATACAGCACAAGTAGATCCCCTTAAACCTGATTATATAAAATGGCCAGATTTTAAAAAAGCCAAAGGTTTTATGTGTTATTTAGGACCAGGAGAGATGTTGTATATTCCACCGAAATGGTGGCATCATGTAACTGCACTTACACCAAGTTTTTCAGTTAGTTTTTGGTGGATTTAGGTAACTTAAAATAATAAGTCTTAATTATAAGCATTGCACAAATCGTATAAATAAATTTTAACAATATTATATATCTTTATATAGGAACTATATTTTTAAAAATTAAATAAGTGTCAATATAAAATATATTTACATCCATAGAAAATATAAGATAACGCATTTTTATACATTTCTTTACTAACATTTTATAAGGTTTACTTATTTTAATCTGATATTATTATTTTTTATCTTAAAAATACATTTATATATATTTATTTTGTCAAATTACTACTATATAGTAGCAATTCATGTTTGTTTTCAAGGTAAAGGAGGATACTCTTCATCAATTTTGCAATGAATATGATATATTGGATATGATTGATCTTGTTGAAACCATTCTTTAATACATTGAAATATATATTATTTATGTTTATAATGTTTATATTGTATTTTTTATATTTTCCTTTGTTTCAACGTAAGCGCATAAATCTGTAATATAAAAATATATTTACAAGTAATATGTAATATTTACATAATAAGATTTAACAGTTTTATTTACGAATTATTTGATGCAATAAAATATACTTTTGTACATCCTGGATAATTATGTTTAATGGTATATCTGTTAGCGATTTCTTTTTATGAAATTTTTGGAGATCATTCAAACTTTCCAAAAGGGATTGACTGCATGAACAAAAAGATAGTACGTTAATTATATGGAAATTCTGAATTATTATGATTATTAAAAGTATTTTTAATTATTTTTTAAGTTTTAGATAATATATACATACTCAGATATTCCTGTATATTTGCTCCGTAGTATATTCATTAATTCATCTGTAGAGTTAATCGAAGTTTTTTTGCTGTTTTCTTCAATATTTGTATTATTTTCTTTTGTTATATCTTCCGTTTTCTGGTTTTTTTGTTCAATGAAATCTACTTCTTCCATTAATAATTTATGGTCTGTTTCATTAGATATACTACTTGATTCTACTTTATTATTATCACAGGTTTCTAGCAGTTCATTGTTAGTAATATCATTTGGAAAATTTTTACTTTCTGCTATTTCTGGTTTTGCTTTATTATTAACATCCTCTAAAATTCCATTAATTTGATTTTTATGTTCATTTACATTTGTTTCTAACGTAGAATTTCCTACTTTGTTATTGTCAATACATTCTAAATGACATTGAACAGCTTCATTATTCTCTTCATTTAAATCTGTAAAAAATTTATAAAGTATAATATATTTACTTTCTTATTGTATTGTTATATGTATCCTAGTTGCATTTATTGTACTTATAGATTTATGTCAAAATTTTACCAGGGTTCTTTAAAATATTTTGAAATTCATCCTCTGTATGCTTATTAAATTTACCTTCTGTCTTAAATAAGTTGACATTAGAATTCTTTTCAATAATCTTGCCATTATTTGAAAATTCTTCTAATTTTGATAGAGAATGCAACGATAATGATGACGGTAACATTGTTGATAAATTCTGTGTTGAAATTTCTGTTATGTGTTTATCTAATGCCATGAAAACATTGCATACAATGGTAGATAAAGATTTGTTTGGGTATTTAGGTAGATTTATAGAACTCATATTTATCTCATCCAATTTTTGAACTTCTGTTTTTGATTTAAGCGAAGATATACATTTTAAAAACTCCGCCTATTACAAATTAATCAATAGAAAAGTATGTCAATCATATAATTACAATAAATTCAATATTATAGATATTATTGGTTTGTTTGATTATTTTTGATATATTGAAACAAACGTTATAAAATTTACTATACTATACCTCATATTCTGAAGACAATTTCAAGAATTGGTTTAGTGTAAATGACCATTCAATATAGTCTGGAATGATATGCATTCCAATATATTTTTTAATCAAAGAATTTAGTCTATTTATGATGTCTAATGATAAATTGCAATAGTCAATGCCACTATATTAAATAAATATACGTTTAATACGATTTACTTATATTTTTTTTTTCAATCTATAAATATATATAAAATTATATATCTACTTACTTCATTAACATATTTTTGTTGGAATAGTATTGCGATTCTAATGATTTTTGCAAAAATGATTTTTTCCATCTTAAATCATTATCTTGAAGAATACTAAAGAATAAAAAATTTCATATATATAATTATTATATTATATCTATAATTAGGTAATATAAATATAATTAGATATCCATAATTAAACAAATTTTAAATATTTACTTTAGTTCCTCATTTTTCTTATTTATTTCAGCTTCATAATCTTTTACATTCTTAAGTAATTGTGCATTGTCTTCTCGTAATATTTTTTCTATGGTATTTTTCTCTTCTATCAGTAGTTTAAAACTGCATTCATCATAATTTTTTTCTTGTTCCAATCTATTTATGTTTGATTTTAATTTTAATATATCCGCATTTAATTCATCATAGTTATCAGATACTTTTTCCGAAATATGCGATTCATATGAATCCAGTCTATCAATTAATATTTTACGTTCTTCAATAACAGTTTTCATGATCGAATCTTTTTCCTTTAGTTTTAACTTAAAGCTATCTTCCATGTCCGTTTTTTCTTTTGAAAGTTTAGCAAAATTCTGTACTATTACGAAATAATTATATGCTAGTAGTTTATATTTATCTTGGAGTACCGTTGGTGACAATAGTTCCTGGAGAATTAAAAAATGAATATAACAAAATTTGAATTTAGGAATAATTTGAATAAATTTAAGAGCTTACATCATTTGTTAATTGTTCGAAATCTTGAATAAATATATTTTTTATTGAATTATTAGTCATATTTTCTTCCAAGAAGGGATTTTTTGTAGAACTATGTGAGCTGTTTGTATCATCATATACTACATTAGTACAATCATCTTTGTTAGTTATATCATTATTATAATTAAAGGATTTATCTTCCTTATAAAAGATTGGCTGTTCATAATCATCATCTTGTTTGAAATTATTTACATCAAAACATTCATTATTGGACTTTAAAACAAATTCATTCTCACTTTTACATATTGAATTTATTTCTGTTTCATTTGTTGAACAGCTATCTAAAGAAGTTGCAGATGACTCGCAAGTATTGTCATTCTGATAAATATTATTATCTTCGTCAACATTATTATCTTCAAAGACATCATTTATTAAACCAAGCAGTTTTTGAGGACTCTAAAATTTATAATAAGATTAATATTTATAATTTATAATAAAATTAATTGCATGCTTAATATTGATTAAGAAGATATGTTTAAAATATAACGAAAATAAGAAAAAAATTATTTGTTTTTTAAATGTATATGTATAGACCTGATTAGTTTTACTGTCATCATTAGTAATACACTCTTCATGTAAAATATTTTCATTATCTGCAAATCAATTTTTAGTATAACATTATTAGTTGTTTCATTTTTTATATTAACGAAACTTGGATTACTCATGTAATTACAATTGATTATACCTGTTGGTGTGGTATCTTTATATTCATTAGTTTCACTTTCCAATACTAATTTGTATTGTTTAGTTATTTCATTTTCAAATAAGTGAAACATTTGTTGAATAGCTTGTGGAACACAGATATAATCTCCAATTCTAATAAGTTTTGGGGATTTAAGCAAGAAATTCAATATATCTGAATCTAAAAAATGAAATAATAAAGATATAAATTTTAAATAAAAATTATAAATTAACATAATATAACATAAAAATTATAAATTAACATAATATAAGATATTGTAAGGGTTATCTACTAAAAATTAAATTATTCACCTAAATATTCATCTGTTTTTGTAATATATTCCATAATTTCTTTTGTTTCATGCCACTTTGATAATAGTTTGTTTTTATGAACTATTAAATTTACTTTAATAAATTCATACATAATCCTAATAAAAAATATATAAAATATTTATACAGAATATTTATTAAGTTTAAATAAAATAATGATAGTCATTATTATTGGTTTATTTTTAATGTGATTTACTCACTCTGATAAGAAACGACACTGCTGTATTGTTTCTGAATCAATATTTTCAGACTCACATTCTGATAGAATATTTGTGCTATTTATATCCTCATTATTAAACATGTCTTTGCCAGGTTCTAACTTTTGTAAAAAGAAAAGATATATGTAATTTATAAATGATAAGTAACATGTGTTTGTATACATTGATATAAATCACAAATACAATCTTACATTTTCACGTGGAATACCAAAATTATTTTCTCGCAATTGTATTAGTTTCATTAATTTCATTTCTTTTTCCGATCTGTAAATATATCAGAAGAAATATTATTAAAATATAATTATTGTTACAATAAAATATTTGAATGTTTTATTTAAGTTATACATATTTTCAATATTGTAAATTTCTTACATTTCTTTAAATGGCTTGATGCATTCTTCTTGTGACTTACGGAGGGGGAGAAAGTTTGGTCTTCTAAGTTTTGGAATTGGCTTTATAAAACGCTATATTATAATAAAAATAAATATATAAAAATAGAATAAAGAATGCTTGACATTAAAAATTTATAGAAATGAGTATTAAAATTAATAATCGTATTCATACATGTTTTTTAATAGCGCCATTAACTGGAGAATCAGATACTAATAGCATCGATAATGAGGAATTCTCAATAACTGATACTACTTTGGCATTATTGTTTAATATTTCAATTTTTGTTATAACATTTTTATCTTTAGTTCCACAGTTTGATGTAAAACATGAGCGACCTATCATATCCTATTTAAAGATATATTATTAAAGATATGTGTAATAAAAGCGCATAATATATAATATATTTATTACCATATCTGAAAGCTTATTTTCTATATGTAGTTTATTTTTTTGAAATTTCCAACAAATTGGATGAAAGTTTAATTTACAAGGATTACTTGAATTGCTACATGTGATAGTAACTAAGCCAGAAAAAGTTGGGTCACTGTAAATAGATAAAAGAAAAGAAATTTATAATTATGTATACTTATGTATGCGATGTGATGGATACATTTACCTGAAAAATATATCTCTACATGGTGAACAATATGGAATATTATTTTGACAGTTCTCTAAGAAACATTTTGCATTTGGACAATGCCAACTCGAAGCTTTTTCTTGTAAATCCATTAATGAAATCTATTGGTACAATATGAAATATCATTTTAATATTATAGCAATGTCTTTGTAAAGTATGAATGAGCAATAAATAATACATATAATGTTTAGATATATTGTATAAATCTTTTTCCTCTTAACACATTTTTATTAAAACATTTACAAAAATCATACCAATAAACCTTCTCTTGTAGTTTCATTTATAATAATAGACGTCATGGGTATATACTGGATTGTAAAATGTGTTTCTTCATTTAAAATAGCGAGTCCCTTGTTAATTGTATTGATAGCAAAATTAAACCTAAACATAAAGATTCTATTAGATACTGCAACATTTTTAATTAAATGTATTAAAAGTGTATGTGCATGTTACCTATATAATTTAATATATGCTTTTGCTATGGCATAATAAACAGCTGGATAGAATTCTCCAATAGTATCTTCTAAATTCATAAGAATGTTTAATGCTTCTATTATATTGTGAAATGTATCGGACTGTAATAAAATTATACATAATATGTATTCTATTGTATTTTGAATACTATCTTTTACCTGAAATCATATATAATAAATATAATATTTATATAATGGTATTATATATTAATATCTATAGCAATATAAATTTTTTGATAACCTACATTTAGATTTAAGCTTCCAAGTAATTGTAATGCCACTTTATATTTATTATAAGCTGTTTGGTATTCTTTATTTATAAATGCTTTTGAGGCTTCATTCAGCGCGTCAATTAGTTCCTAATATAAAAAATAATTTAAATAATTTATCACGATATAGTAAATAAATCAACAATAAATAAAATAACGATAAATATAAAGATTTTATTTTAACGTAATTTGGCGCCTAAAAATCAGTGTTGCCAATCGTTTATTTAACGCCAATTATTTTGAAATGTTCTTTTTACATATTATTAAAGTATTTCTTTTTATAATAATTTCATTTAAAAAATAAGCTCTCCAAAAAAATACGATTTCGCAAATAATTATATTGCTTATAATCTGTATAATAAGAACACGCAACCAATTAGAAATAAATTGAAATAATATTTAAAAGATCGGTTCACCTGCGATAGTATTCACAGTTCAAATAATTGTCGTTAACACGTTTGATAAAATTCATAATCTAAATAGTTCGAATGAACGATATAATACGAATTAATAGAAATAGTATAGTTAATAATAATGCATTTTTACATTTATGTATATATGTATGTGTATACAAAAAAAAGTATATGATTTTATTGAAGTTTTCAAGATAAATTGAAAAATTGAGAACACGTCATTTCTTAGACGATGAAATGATTGAAGTGTGAATGAAAAATTATAAAAAATATTTCATCGTTCATGGGTTTACAAACGATTAAAATAATATATCCGAGTTATGTAAATATCTTTTGTAAAAGCATAGAGAAGAAGATGATGTGAGGATAACAAGAAATTCTATAAATATCCGATGACCTACGTCTTCAGCATGGAGAGTATAATACATACGTATACATCAAGTTTTGTCAAACTAAGTACACAGTTTATTATTTAGGAATGACGACTGAGGCTGAGTTTCTACCCATTATTAGGCTTCAGGTAAATATTAATCGAAAACAATATCTAATGTTTCAAGGTCAAAAGTCATGAGAGATTTTCATTTATTAACCTCTATTTATTTCATAAAAAAACGTTGAAAAGTTTATTAGCCGTGCGATTTTGTACGCGTCCTAGCCTATATTATTTATTTGTTTATTTATTTATTTATTTGTCGCTTTATTAATCTAATGAAGGAAGTAAAAAACAAAAGGACAAAAAGCACATGCTTCGGATTAAACAAAAGACCCTTTTATCGTCTAAGGGAACTTCTCGAATATTTTATTTTTACGTAATTGACGCAACTCGATCACGTGCCTTGTATTTATTCATATAATTTATGTAAAGCGTTACTACCTGAGAATTCTATTTTTCTATGTTTATAAATAGTCCAAAATTTTCTTCGTTCTTTTGTATTTCTTTTAACATTCGTTAAGTTCGTTATTAAAATTAAAGGAAAAAAAGAAAAAAAAATTTTTTATTATAATCTGGACATTGCTATTGAACATTCTTTTCATTTCATTTCTACGAAGATAATAACATTTTATATATATAATAAGATATACATATTATTTATATAATAAATATACGATAAAATTTTATTTGTATAATAAGATTTAATATTTTATTTGGTTATTTAACAATTTTCTTCAAAAAATGTCTGCGAAATGTTACGTCATTCTAATTGATATGTTGTAGATTTGACATATTTCAAATTTATAAAACTCGTTAATAAAATAGAACTCGAATTGAATATGCATTTAAATAAAACAATCAGAATAATTATAAGGTACGCAATAAAATATTCGATTTAACTTTGGCGGCACTTCTAGTGATTGGCAACAATGACTTGTCGAAGAGCGCGAGATTTAAATTGCGATAATCGATAAAAATCTTTAAAAAACGAATAAACGAATATATTTCTCTTTCGTAATTAATAAAACAAATTCTACTTTTATTAAAGATGATTAAATATTAATTATTATTGCATGGAATAACACGATATTGCACCAAGAAAAAAAAAAAGAAAAATAAAAAAAAAAAGAAAAAGAGAAAATAAAGAAGATTAAGAAAAGGGATGATTTAAAGGGACGATAATACGACGGAGAAGGGTAAGTTTAAGGTGGTATGAGTGATGAAAGCCTTGAAAGAAAAGATCGTCGTGTGGAAGGTGCATTTTACACGCAACGCTTTGTATAGAGGGTATTGCATTCGTGTTCTCCTTACTCCAATGTTGATTAGCACGTAAGAGAGAAAGAGAGATAGAGAGACAGAGAGAGAAAAAGAGAGAGAGATTACGGTGAGGTGTTTTATTGATCGTCATATATGCCGCCAAGAGGGCAGACACACTATGTGTGTTACAGGTGACGCTTTCTAGCCCGCCATACAACAAACCGATTTAGGACGCCGACGCATAACAACGTGTTACTGCCAAAGGTCTGACTCATTTCCCACTACTACTTCCTACCGTGTCCTCACGTCATTGCTGTTGGTTGTCCCCCTTGAAATGACCAATGCGATCGATGGAACGCGCATTTATCCTGCTTCTTCGAATTTCGTCGGAGTTTGCAAATCAAATGAAATTGTCCTAATGATACAATTATTATTTATGTGGGTGCATATGTAGAAGGTGATATAGCTAAAGGTACAAAGTTTAATGAAAGTTTTAATAAAAAGTTAGATCCTTCGATCTAAATTTAGGAATGATGATGAATGATCGATTCTATAGAAAAAAAAAAAAAAAAAAAAAAATAAGAAAAAAAAATAGAATCCACGATATAATTCTTAATCAATGTGATTTCTTCCATGATTCTTTAATGACCATCAGCTCTTTCTTATCTGTTTTGCTAAGAGCTATATAATAGATATATAGCTCTGGCGTCTAAAGGCTCAACTTTTGAATAAGAATAAACGTGATGAATCTTTTTTGATTTATATTTATACTATATAATGAAATAGTATAAATATAACGAGGTAAATGATTGTATTTAATAAGTATCGGTTGATTTTGTTATTCCTTTATTTATTATATTATTATAATCAAACAAATGATTAATATCGTCATATTTTTCTAAAATATATATAACGAAATAATATCATGGAACACGCGTTAAAACGGTCTTCGAATTAAGAATTACAATACTTTCAATTTAAATTGAAAGAACACAAAAAATGAAAAACCGGGCCTTTTCGAATCACCGGATCTGATCTAACGCGGAAGTTATGCGCGTCGAACGAATGAGGAGGAATGAAAGGTTAGCAAGAAAAGTGGAAAGAGAAAAGAGTAACGTAAAGGAGCAAGAAAAACGATACTTCCCCGCCAATCACCACCACCACCACCACCATTACTACCACTACTATTACTATTGCTACTACCACTACTATTATTACCGATACTAACATCCCCTCTGTTCATACATGAATCGTTGTAGTTCGAGTCTGCGCTTTATATGAACGTACAAGGGCGGCTCCTATCTAGCGTTATGTTCTTTCTCCTTCTCTCTCTCTCTCCCTTCTTCTCTCTCTCTCTCTCTCTCCCTCTCTCACTCTCTCTTTCTCTCTTTCTCTTACTCCAACTCACCCTCCTCGGCCGTTCGTTCGTTCCGTACTTCTGGCGTTACCTTTCCCGGGCGGCTTCACGAATGGTGGATTGACGCGGGCCTCTCTACGAGGGTAGTCATTTTTTTCACGCTCGATTCACGATCCCCTCGTCGAGCCGGAGAGAGAACATCGTCAAAGACGTCTCCCGGTTCTCCGGCTACGACATCATGGTCACGGACAGTACGAATCAGGTAGGACATTTCCAAATGTTTCGTTAATAATCTACGATTAAAGGGAATTTCTCGTATTCTATCGTTTTGTCGAAACGTACCGGTACCTTCTTTTCTCTTTAGCAATACGAGATTAATTCGATGCTAAAAGTTATGGAGAGAAAGAGAAAGAAAGAGAGAGAGAGAGAGAGAGAGGGAGAGAGAGAGAGAGAGAGAAAAAAGAATATCATAATCATCGTTCAAACAAGTAATTATGTAAAATATCATTATTCTATCGATACTTTGGTCGGTGGATTAAAAAAAGGATATACTAGAAAGAAATCCCTTCGTTAGATTCGACGACATTTAGAAGGGTGTTGGGTGATATGGCGGGTCTGAGGTGGGGTATGGGGATGCGTACATGATACGATTTGGGGAGCGAGTGTGCGAAGGTCGTACTATCGGAGCGGCATTTTCGTGCGGCATCGAGTGTTAGATATTGACTACTATTTTTACTCATGTTACTTTGGAATTTTTTTTCTCTTTCTTTTTTCTCTATTCTTCTTTTCTTTTTTTTTTTTTTTTTTTTAAACGTGTCTATCCTTTTTGTAAACAGTTAATTAGAATTTTTGCAATAAGGATAAATTGTTCGAATTGCTTCGATAATGATAATAGTAAGTAGTTCAATTTTTGATTTTTATAAGTGGTGACGAACTTAATTATTTAAAAAAAATTTTTGTTTATTTTTTTTAAATAATATTATATTACATTACGTTAGATTTAAATTACGTTAGATTTAAATTGTCACAGGTAAAATAAACAATTAATGTTTTTATATGGACATACATACGTACAATTTAGACAACAAATTTTATATTACATTGAGTTATGCGTACCGATAGAAACATGTGATTTGTATGATTCTGTTCGTAACTATAATACATCGCTAAGTTCCAATGAATGAATTCTTGCGCGCGTATAGGGATTATACTTGAAAGATATATATATATATATATATATATATATATATATATATATATATATATATATATATATATACATATATATATGTATTTATGTGAATATGTACTTGATGCCATTATAAATGGTCAAACAAATGTGCAATACTATTATATCATATCGCGCGTTTCTCCCTTTTTTATTGTTCTTTTTTCAAAGTTATAGTTAGTTTCACAAAGAAATAACTATAACAGAATAATTACGATTTACAAAAGAAAATTTATAAAAGTAAATTTGTATCTTAGATGACTACGAATGAAAAATACATTTTTTTTTTAATCCTTTTATCACCCTTCAGACCTTGTAATAATCGATTTCTCTATGCTATAACGAAAATAAATATCGTAATCGAAGCGTTAATGTACACAACAGGAAGGGACACTACTGCAGTAAACTAGATTTCACAGAAGAGATGAAGTTTAATTAGATCAAAAATAGAATATACTAGAATATAAATAATCTCGAGGTTATGAGTTCAATTCGATTTCTTCTTCCTCTTTTTTTCTTTCTTCTAATAATCGCTTTGATCATTTAATTTTTCTTTTTTAGGCTGACGATACAACCGCATTTCTTCGCGCAGCTCGATCTGGGAACCTCGAAAAAGTCATCGAATATTTAGACACTGATCTAGATATCAATACAGCCAACTCGGTAATATTTCATTCTATTTACGATAACATTCTATCAATTTCTATGTTTCTAATAATATCTAATTTAATTGACAATTGTTTTATTCATTTGCAGAACGGTCTAAACGCTTTGCATTTAGCATCGAAAGATGGACACGTTGAAATAGTGACGGAACTTTTGAAAAGAGGTGCAAAGGTCGACGCTGCGACAAAGAAAGGCAATACCGCATTGCACATAGCATCTTTAGGTAAACTATGCAGTCATTGATTCTATTCACTGTGATATAAGTAATACATTTGATGATTTTTTTTTTTTACTTTTATTATTATTATTATTATTATTATTATTATTATTATTATTATTATTCTTTTTATTCTTATTCTTCTTCTTCTTCTTCTTATTATTATTATTATTATTATTTAGCTGGCCAAGCGGAAATAGTTAGTATTCTTATTCAATATGGTTCTGCGGTTAATATTCAATCGCAAAATGGATTCACACCATTATATATGGCGGCCCAAGAGAATCACGATCAGGTCGTCAAGCTGTTGCTTAGCAATGGAGCCAATCAAAGCCTCGCTACGGAGGTAAAGCTAAAGATATTGTTAGATATTTGTAGAATTCTATCATATGTGAATTTCGTTTCCTTTTAAATTTTAGGACGGATTCACCCCGCTTGCTGTGGCTATGCAGCAAGGCCACGACAAAGTCGTCAGTGTACTTTTGGAAAATGATTCGAAGGGAAAAGTTAGGCTACCGGCGCTTCATATCGCCGCTAAAAAGGACGATTGCAAAGCCGCCGATTTACTTTTGCAGGTAATTTCTTTTATAAATAAATCAATATTTCTTTGAATTATTATTAATACCAAATGAACTTTGCTCTTTGTCTATAAATCTATGTTGCTTTAATTGCATATTTTAATTGACGAATGCAATGTTACTTCTTAGAACGACCACAAGCCGGATGTCACATCTAAGAGTGGTTTCACGCCTCTCCACATTGCTGCTCATTATGGAAACGAGGAGATAGCACGTTTGTTAATTAAACGTGGCGCTGATGTGAACTATTTGGCAAAGGTATGAAACTTCAAAAAAAAAAGAAAGAGAGAAGAAAAAACTTTGTTTGTGTAACCTTATTTCCCATTTCCTACGTCAACTGAAATATTATAATTTCAGCACAATATCAGTCCTCTCCATGTAGCAGCGAAATGGGGCAAAAATAACATGGTAAAAATCCTGTTAGAGAACTCGGCACAAATAGATGCAAAAACTAGAGATGGTTTAACTCCATTACATTGTGCTGCGCGATCTGGACATGAGGAAGTTGTTAACACTCTTCTTGAGAACTCAGCACCAATCAGTGCACGTACAAAGGTGAAGTATCACAAAAATTTTCAATAATAATAATAATAACAATAATAATAATAATAACAATAATAATAATAATAATAATAATAATAATAATAA
>NC_062211.1:657854-685354 GCF_912470025.1 Vespa velutina
TTACATTTTTACTTGTTTCCGGTATTTATGTTTACGTGATATCTATCGCTTTTTATCCTTAGGATGGCTTGACTGCTTTAAATATTGCTCAAAAGTTAGGATATATATCAGTGATGGAAGTATTGAAAGGAATGCCTTATGATAATTTAGCTCCGGATAATAAAAATTGGGAAGAAAAGTACAAAGTTATAGCGCCAGAGAGTTTGCAAGAAACGAGTCTTATGTCCGATTCCGATGACGAGGGTGGTAAGAATAATATTATCTATACGTTAACGTCTTATAATTTATTTATCATTCATAAATCTTAATTGCGTTTATTAGCTTCGGATGCATTGATTAGCGAGCAACCATACAAATATCTTACTGCGGATTTAATGAAGAGTCTACGAGATGATTCTTTACCAATCGATGTAACGAAGGACGACCCAATACACAGACAAGGTTAGTCTACTAAATTTAAATACTAATACTAGTTTAAATACTAATCAGAGCGTGTAACATGATCGATTTCCGATTTTTTTCATTTTAGTTACAAAAGAAGAAAAACAGGAATTCACTCAAAGTAATAATTACTGTCTCGCAGAAAACTTTGACAGTAATGATACATTGAATTTGGGGTACGTAATAATCTATATTGAATTTAATCCAAAATCACGGTGATCGAATAATAAATATTAGGGTAGTAAAGCCAGAAGTCACGCTTTAGATTCTCTAAAATATTGGACAAGCTAGATTAGTTTCATAGTTGTAATATAAAAGATCTCTTCAAGTTTTTTTCACCTCTTGTAGAAACTCTTATTATCATCTAAACATTGAATATAAATTTGTTACGTAGAAAATTATATGACACGGAGCTTAAAATATCGTAATTTGACCTAATTCGTAATTCACTCTACCTTTAGACGTAATGATTTCCTTAGAAATAATTGATTGAATTAAACGTATTTTGATTTTAGGAGACTTCACTTCCGATCGTAAGTACCTAAACGCCTATATCCCATCGCTAGAATTTAGAAAAAATTTTGGAAATTCAAATACACCTATATATATATATATATATATATATATATATATATATATATATATATATATATCTGAAGTCGATAAAGAAAAAAACAAAAAAAATGTCTCTATATTTTGCTATGATATTTCAAATTTGCAGATTTTTAGTGAGTTTCCTCGTGGATGCACGAGGTGGTGCAATGAAGGGTTGCAGGCATAGTGGTGTACGAATAATTGTTCCACCCCGTAGAGCAACGATGCCGTTACGGGTAACGTGCAGATTAGTAAAACCTAGTAAAGTAGCTAATCCACCGCCTCTAATGGAAGGTGAGGCTTTAGCAACTCGAATTATAGAGATGGGTCCAGTTGGAGCAACCTTTTTAGGGTAAGTTCACAATGGAATATTTAGAAATTGATTATTTAAGAAAAATTTTCTTTACGCGAATGTGATCCTTTATAGGCCAGTATTGATCGACATACCACACTTTGCATCGATCCGTGGCAAAGAGAGGGAAATTATTATTCTTAAGAGTGAAAATGGAGAAACGTGGAAAGAGCATGATAATTCGGTCGATAATGACGACACCTTGCTTAATACACCACATGGTACGTATCAAATATTAAAAATCCTCTACAAGCCAATTTTTTATAATGCGTATTAAAATATTATATAATGTTAAAATTATACTGTCATTTATAGCAACATTAATTATATTAAAAAAAAAAAAAAAAAAAAAAAAAAAAAAAAAAAAAAAAAAAAAAAAAAAAAAAAAAAAAAAAAAAGAATATGAAATTTTTTTTTAACACCATTATCGACGAATTATCATCGTATTATGAATAAAAATTTAATTCATAGATCCCCAAATGAATGCAGCCCATTCCGGCAGAATAACTCGTATAATAACTACTGACTTTCCTCAATACTTCGCGATAGTGACTAGAATTAAGCAAGAGGTACACGTGATAGGAGCCGAAGGTGGAATTTTAATGTCTAGTGTAGCAAACGACGTTCAAGCCGTATTTCCACCTGGTGCTCTGACGAAAAAAATCAAAGTTGGCTTACAAGTAAGTAAAAAAAAAAAACTGAAAATAGATTTTTTTATTTTTCCTGAAATCTGATCGTAAAAATAGCGAATTAATTTATATTTAGTAAACTGTACACACACAATACAATTTAGTCATAGATAAGTCAGTTCCGACGATAGTGAAGCCACAAAATGTTAAGCTATTAAAGACAAACGTATTGGCTTATTAAGACATATGATACCTTGTTGTAGGCACACGTCATCCCTGCAGAGCTTACAGCCAAACTTTTAGGTAACTGTGTTGCTGTATCACCCGTCATTACAATTGAGCCCAGAAGAAGAAAGTTTCACAAGCCGATTACCTTGACCATACCCGTGCCACAAGCTGCGAACAAAGGAATGATCAATCAATATGGAGGCGAAACACCAACTTTACGATTGCTTTGCAGTATCGCTGGTATACGCAGATTCGATCAAAATATTATATAAATTATTTAAACAACATTAATGAATGTTTGATAATGCATTTAGTAAATTTTGCCTAACTCTACTAATGTGATAACAGTTATTTGGTCACATGTCTCTTTTTTCTTTCAAAAGTAATTCTTTTGAATGATTTACTGGGCCAAAAGTATAATAGTATTTATATATATATATGCGTGTATATATATATATATATATATATATATACACGCACATATAAAGGGATTAATTAGATAATTAGTAAATAATTAATTAGATAATTAGTAAATAATTAAGCTTTCATTTTCTATGTCAGGTGGTACCAGCGAAGCCCAATGGGAAGATGTTACTGGTTCAACACCATTGACGTTCATGAATGACCGTGTGTCCTTCACAACCACAGTTTCAGCTAGGTTTTGGCTGATGGATTGTAGGAATATTAGCGAAGTTCCAAAAATGGCGACGGAACTATATAAAGAATCTTTGTTTATACCTTACATTACAAAGTACGTGTTTTCTTTTTTAAATTTATCTTTTGCAAATATTCAATGACCAAAGATTTCTAATTGTTTTTGCAGTTTCGTAATATATTCAAAACGAATGGACACTCTCGAAGCTACGTTAAGGATATTGTGCATGACTGATGGCAAGGAAGGAATGCACACGTTGGAACGACAAGAAGAATTCTTGGAGATTGTAAAGAGCCGTGATGTCGAGGTAAACTGAGAAATACCTTCTAGTTATAATTAATGCAAATAAATAATAATAATAATAATAATAATAATAATAATAATAATAATATATAACGTTTGTCAATTATATTTGTTCCAGGCTCTACATGGAAAAGATCTTTACATCGAATTCAGCGGAAATCTAATACCAGTCACAAAGTCAGGAGTACAATTAAAGTTCACTTTCAAAGCTTTCCGTCAGAATCGTCTATCATTTCACGTTAAAGTAAAAGATCCACTTTTGGATCCCGTAGCAAGAATGTTATTTATGCGCGAACCTAAAGTTGCAAAGGGTGAACCACCACAGCAACCAATTTGTGTACTGAATATCGTCTTACCTGAGGTTACGAGCAAAATTGAAATTCAGAAGAAACTAACAGGTAATATTATTGGGCACTTACATGCATGCATATATATATATATATATATATATATATATATATATATATATTTTGCAAGAATATAAACATGATTTTCTTTTTTTTTAATAGCAACATACGAAGATTCGAATATCATAAATCAAAAAATGGACTTTTACAAATCAAAATACGGTATGGAACAGAAGGAGAAGGGAGACCAGCCAAAAGACACATCACCGTCAGAGGAAAAGTTCATTGCCGATACTCTCCAGAAAGAACAAACAGGTACGATATTCTCATTTATTATAATACAATGGAAAATTGTTTTTAAATTTAATTATAAAGTAAGGATTAACTTAAGGATGCATTAAAATTACAAATCTATAGAGTTAAGAATTGAGAATGAAAAACAGTGTGCAAGGTGCAAAAAGAAAACTTTTAAAATGATATTTATGTGAGGAAAACGTCGACACATTTAAATTTTATATAAATCTCGTAAATTATGTGACAATAATCATTTATTCCGTTCTTGATGATTCACGTTCGATTGATTTCTTTTCTTTTTAACATTTCTATGTTTTATTTGTTCTGTATTTATATGTTCGTTTAAGGTAAAATGTCAATCCATTTACGGCTTAAAGATTGAGTGAGGCTTCTATAATTTAATTATACGTAAGAGTCTCAACAAATGCTCGGAAGGTGCCGAGATAGCCTCTTTTAGTTTTACCATGTTCGTCGAGGAAAGAGCAGTAGCTAATAACTTTGCTTGTCCCTTTATGCTTGAGTAGCTCTGATTTGAATCGTCGAAAATGTGAGTTCTATTTTTCTTTTTATCCGTATACGTTTTTCTAACGATCCTCATCGATTTCATTTCAAATATCCGTTTATCTATTTCCTTAATCTCATTCTCTTATTTACGTGCACTTGTATTCTCCATTGACTTTATTTTCATTAATTTTCTCTTTCCTTATGATTTTCAGTTGCAGGTTTTTTTAAGTTCATTAGTAGTTTGCACTTACGATACGCACGTTGAAAATAAAAGTATATAAAATAGATATATATACGTACGTACATATTTATATATATATATATATATGTATATATATATATATATATTTACACGCATACACACATATATATATATACGTGCAACGAATAGAAAAATCTTTTACAATGGAAGATTCAGGCCAAGCGAACACCATGAACGAAACGAGTCCTACAATCGACGTTAATAATAAGAAAGATAAGACCGAGAACGATGAATCGTTGGTCTCTAAGATTACGACTGATTTGTGCGAATTAAAACAGATCAATTGTGAGATAGGTGCTAAGGAGATGTCTCAAAATTGTTCAACAAATTCATGCAATGAAGAAGACAAAGTGAATAATAAAAATTGTTCGAACCCGTTGAATGAATTTCGGGAAGAGCAAAAGAACGATCAACAGAATGTAGCCAAAGAGGGCGATGAAAAAAATTATAATGAATGTTGTGCATTAGAAGATAATTCACAAAAGTTGAAACAATGTTGTCAGAGTCCATCCAGAGGAAAAGAGACAACGAGTATGAAACAAAAACGTAAATCCAGATCTACGAGAAGACGATTGAATGCCATGATCAATAATACATCTTTACATTTCTCTGATACGGACTCGGAAGGTGAATTGGTTATTATGGAAGCTTATGCACGTACTTCTAGTCCTGCAAAGTCACGAGGACCTATAATTTCTGTGACAATGGAGGATATTAAGGATGGTTATGATATAATGGAGGATATGAATCCTCGATGTTTAACAATATCGTCGACTCCTGAAATAAACATATCTCGACGTGGAAGTTTTGCGGAAAATCTCACGGACGTCGATGAGATTTACACAAGTGAACCTGAAAACGAACAGAAACTAGAAGGAAGAAAGAGTTTGACCTTAACAGGAGTTACTTATCAAGGTGAAACTGACGTTGAGGATATATCAAATGACGAGGACGAGCCGATCATTTACGTCACACCCAGATTGGATATCTTGTGCGAGTTTGGTGGTGAGACTATTACTACCAAGGAAGGGGATGGACCATTTTCCGTAGAGATACGCAGTCGAATGTCGAAAGAAATAGAAGATACTGAAGTCCGAAATTCATCTGAAACTGTGATCATGCCGAATACGGACAGCGAGGATATGGAAATATCGGATGAGGATGATTTACAAGTAGCTTCTTGTAGTCATCGCGATCTGTTCGAAGATTTTGACGTTTTAGCAGGTTCTCAGATCGTAATGACGAACGTTAATAAGATGGATAACACGCTCGCTGTTCAGGATATTCAGGAAGATGTCAACATCGGTGATTGTTATACCGATGTTGAAGATGTAGATTAAATTTAAAATGTGCCGAATGAATTTTATTTAACGAAACGCGGAATGTTATATATCAAATCGATTATTTGCTACCAAGGATTACAATCTTGTATCCCTCCATTATCATTTTGTTTTATTTATTCACGTCAATCGGATCTATTGATTTATCTCAATCGCAAATTTCTTCTTATTGTGTTATTATTCGTTTTCCTTTTTGCACCGTGCTCGATCTATTGAAGATCTATTTTTTTCTTGATCTATAAAAAGAACTTTAGTAATGATTAAACCTCGAGTGATATGTTTTGAACATCGCTTTGGTCGTCCTCGTGATTAAATATTTTATTCCGTGCAATAATCTTGCTTCGAACTCTCAACAAAATTTCTTTTTCCTTTTTAGATTCTCAAACTATTTTCTCTTTGTTTTTGTATTATTAATTATTTAATCAAATGACAAATATCTTATTTGGATTAATAATCCGAAATATATGGAGAATAAAATTTATTTATCTTGATATGGTCGATACTACTTAAGGGTTAAATAAAAAAGAGATTTCAATATTTCACGGATAAATATTCTTTCAAACAAATTATTTCTAATCGTGGAACAGTGCTCTAATATGATCAATTGTAATCCGTTCGAAGAAAAAAAAAGAAAAAAATTAATATCTTTTTTCGAGTACAAATGAAACGAGTGCAAATATTTATATTTTTACATTTCTTCGCGTTTGTATACTTTTTTCTGTTCGGCTAAAGATTCATTTCAACATTTTGATGCCGATAATAATGCGATATTTTTTTATGTACTTGTTATACTTGCAGGCAGAACTGCCGTCATCAACATAATCATAGACAACCATATGGGATATTAAATACAAAATAACAGCATGTCTGTCTTCAACTTCTTTAACGAAATTTCGCAGATGCATATATAAGTCAATGTTATACATTATAAAAATATATACATATATATATGTATATATATATATATATATATATATATATATATATATACATATATATATATATACACACATACACATACAAAGAATATACATTATAAATTAAATAGAAATCGATGACTAATTGAATTAGTCATTGAATTGTTGAATGTATTATTCATGTTAGAATAACGAGTTGTTATGTGTATAGTTAACAAAAGTTTATGAATTAATTCAACGTTTGATTATTATATTAGAAAGCTATGAGCTTTTTTGCGCAAGTACATAAAGAGTTTTGCACGCAGCACGAGACGACGAAAGAGAAAGAGAGAGCGAGAGCGCGCGCACGTGAGAGAGAGAGAGAGAGAGAGAGAATGGGAAATTAAAAATGAAAAAAAATTGTAAAATGAAACGATGTAATTATTGATTATAATTAACGTGCTAAATAAAAAGTAATATGAGCATCATTCTTGGTTGTTCTAGATGCCGCTACTATCCACGAATCCTTTGCACAAAAAGCGGCTTGTCCCCTAGAATCCGTAGATGCTAGTTATCCCAATAAAATAGCCGGCCAACAAGAGCATGATCTTTCGCCTAGCGTCGAAAAGCAAACATATTCGGAGAAGCGAAAATTCTGGGAGGATATATCAAAGAAGAGAGAGAGTTATCAACGTTCCGAATCCGAGGTATCAAGGACCTCACAATTGACAGTCAACGAGAGCGACAGTGAGTATATGCAAAATGTCGTATCGGAGGAAGAGATAACTGAGGTAACATCCGTTGGCTCGGATACTATGGAAAATGTTAATATCCCTGATATTTCGGAATGTTCTGTTGCGGAGAAGGCACATTATTTTGAGGAACAAATACAAAAGGAATTGAGTAAGGTACCGGCTAAATTGCAACAGCAGGATATTGTGAAACCTGAAAAAGATAAAAGTGTTAAGATTCAACGAGTGGAAAAGCCTATTGATGTTGCCCAAGTGGAAACTACGAGAGATGTTGAACATGAGGGGAAAGAATTAAAGTCGAGTCATGTTGAAGAGAAGGATAAAGACGAAAGTGATAAATTAAGGAAGGAAGACTTCAAAGATGAAGAGATTACATATAAAGAGAGAGTAGATAAGTTCCATAGGAAGGAATATCGAGAGACATCAGTTGTTGGTATGGAAAAAATGATTGAACTGGATCGAGAGGTAAAGGATATGATGGACAAGAAAGAAGATGAAAAGAAAGAGTTTGAATTAAAGAAGAAAAAGGAAGAAAAGGGAATTAAGAAGAAGGCGTCTGAACTAAAGAAAAAGCTAGAAGAAGAAGAAGTAAAGAGGAAAGAGATTGAACTGCAGAAGAAACAAGAGGCTGAATTAAAAAAGAAACAAGAGGAGGAGGAAGCAAAAAGGAAAGAGGCAGAATTGAAAAAGAAACAAGAGGAGGAGGAAGCAAAAAGAAAAGAGGCTGAATTGAAAAAGAAACAAGAGGAGGAGGAAGCAAAAAGGAAAGAAGCAGAATTGAAAAAGAAACAAGAAGAGGAGGAAGCAAAGAGGAAAGAGGCAGAACTGAAAAAGAAACAGGAGGAGGAAGAAGCAAAGAGAAAAGAAGCTGAATTAAAAAAGAAACAAGAGGAGGAGGAAGCAAAAAGGAAAGAGGCAGAATTGAAAAAGAAACAAGAGGAGGAGGAAGCAAAAAGGAAAGAGGCAGAATTGAAAAAGAAACAAGAGGAGGAGGAAGCAAAAAGGAAAGAGGCAGAATTGAAAAAGAAACAAGAGGAGGAAGCAAAAAGGAAAGAGGCTGAACTGAAAAAGAAACAAGAGGAGGAGGAAGCAAAAAGGAAAGAAGCTGAATTAAAAAAGAAACAAGAGGAAGAAGAAGCAAAGAGAAAAGAAGCCGAACTAAAAAAGAAACAAGAGGAAGAAGAAGCAAAGAGAAAAGAAGCCGAACTAAAAAAGAAACAAGAGGAAGAAGAAGCAAAGAGAAAAGAAGCCGAACTAAAAAAGAAACAAGAAGAAGAGGAAGTAAAAAGGAAAGAAGCAGAATTGAAAAAGAAACAAGAGGAGGAAGAAGCAAAAAGAAAAGAGGCTGAATTGAAAAAGAAACAAGAGGAGGAGGAAGCAAAAAGGAAAGAAGCAGAATTGAAAAAGAAACAAGAGGAGGAGGAAGCAAAAAGGAAAGAGGCAGAATTGAAAAAGAAACAAGAGGAGGAGGAAGCAAAAAGAAAAGAGGCTGAATTGAAAAAGAAACAAGAGGAGGAGGAAGCAAAAAGGAAAGAAGCAGAATTGAAAAAGAAACAAGAGGAGGAGGAAGCAAAAAGGAAAGAGGCAGAATTGAAAAAGAAACAAGAGGAAGAGGAAGCAAAAAGGAAAGAAGCAGAATTGAAAAAGAAACAAGAAGAAGAGGAAGCAAAGAGGAAAGAGGCAGAACTGAAAAAGAAACAGGAGGAGGAAGAAGCAAAGAGAAAAGAAGCTGAATTAAAAAAGAAACAAGAAGAAGAGGAAGCAAAGAGGAAAGAAGCCGAACTAAAAAAGAAACAAGAAGAAGAAGAATCAAAGAGAAAAGAGGTTGAATTGAAAAAGAAACAAGAGGAGGAGGAAGCAAAAAGGAAAGAAGCTGAATTAAAAAAGAAACAAGAAGAGGAGGAAACAAAAAGGAAGGAGGAAGAAGAAAAAGCAAAGAAAAAGAAGGAAGAAGAAGAAGCTAAGAAGAAAGAGGTTGAATTAAAGAAGAAAAAGGAAGAAGAAGAAGTTAAGAGGAAAGAGGCCGAATTGAAGAAGAAACAAGAGGAAGAAGAAGCAAAAAGGAGAAAAGAAGAAGAAGAAGCAAAGAAAAAAAAACAAGAAGAAGAGGAAGAAGCAAGAAGGAAAAAGGAAGAGGAAGAAATTAAGAGGAAAGAGGCCGAACTAAAGAAGAAACAAGAGGAAGAAACAGCAAAGAGGAAAAAAGAAGAAGAAGAAGAAGCAAAGAAAAAAAAACAAGAAGAAGAAGAAACAAGAAGGAAAAAGGAAGAGGAAGAAATTAAAAGGAAAGAGGCCGAATTAAAGAAGAAACAGGAGGAAGAGGAAGCAAAGAGGAAAAAAGAAGAAGAAGAAGCAAAGAAAAAAAAACAAAAAGAAGAAGAAACAAGAAGGAAAAAGGAAGAGGAAGATATTAAAAGGAAAGAGGCCGAACTAAAGAAGAAACAGGAGGAAGAGGAAGTAAAGAGGAAAAAAGAAGAAGAAGAAGCAAAGAGGAGAAAAGAGGAAGAGGAAGCAAAGAGAAAAGAGGCTGAACTAAAGAAGGAACAAGAGGAAGAAATAGCAAAGAGGAAAGAGACTGAACTGAAAAAGAAGCAAGAGGTAGAGGTGAAGGAAGAAGTAAGAAAATCAAAGAGGAAAGAAGAAATGGAACTTGAAAAAGAAGCATATGAGGAATTGGAAAAACACATTGAAAAAGCTGCGTTGGTACAAATTTTACCAGAACAATTGGAAAGGTCGATCGAGGAAGCTAGGGAAATACATCATAAAGAATTACCAGAGCATATAGATAGAATCGTCGAAAAGCACGAATTGGAACTTCAAAAAGAATATTTAATCGAACGTGGGGAATCTCCAAAGCACACTATGGAAGTTGCAAGTAAAGAAAGTGAATTTATACATTCAAAACAGGCAGAACATAAAGAAGATATTTCAATGCAAGAAAAAGGTTTGGGCAAGGATATATCAACTGGTAGACGCGTTATAAAGGAAGAAACGACTATAATATGGAAGGTTCAAGAAGATGGAAGTTTAGTGCAAGAAAAAGTGACAAAGACTGTACAAATTGAAGGAGACGAAGATGTGCCTGTAACCACAGAAATAATCAATGTTCCTGAAACTAGTTTAGAACCAAAAGTGCTGTACGAAGAACATTATACTGTTGGTGATTTGGAGGAAAAATTGAAGGAGGATACTAAGATCGAGATAAGTAAAAAAGATCAAGTTACTGAATTTATTCCGGAAGTACAAAAAGAAAAGATTGAAGATTTAGGAAAAGAAAAATCAGAGGAGGACAAGATTAGCCCTCAAAAGTCCACTATCGAAAGTGATAGTAAGTTAATGAAAAAAGAATTTGAATCACGTATACCAATTTCAATGGCTAAAGTTGAAAAAGATAGAAATCACAAGGAATCATCGAGGAGCAAAATTTCAATAGAGTCGAAACGTTTGTTAGAAAAATCAGAAATCGATAAATCGAGTATTCCACAGGAAGAGTTTAGCATCACGTCACCCGTTGATAAGAAAAAAGAATTTGAATCTCGTATTCCTAAACGTATCATAGATACTTCTGCAACTAAATCGTCTGAGAAAGATATTAAAAAGGGATATCACGTTAAAACGGAAACGGAAACTTGCACGGTGACTGAGAAGAAATCCTCCAGTCAGGAAACAACTTCCAAGAGTGAAACCCAAACATTTTCTAAAACTTTTACTGACCCAAATAAAGCATTTAAATTACTCGAGGACATGAGCGAGAAAGATACAATAAAATTATCTAAAGTCGATCATAAAGCTTCCAGTAAGTTAGAAAAGAAAGAAGTTGTATCTTCTGAAATTTCTAAAGGCACGGACAAATATATTGTGCACGAAGAAAAAGAACAAATCGAATCTAAAAAATTATCAGAATCCAAAATGAAAAAGGAATCGTCGACCGAAACAGTAGAGAAAGAGGAAAGTAAAAGTAAAAAAATAGACGAGACAGCTGTTCAAAAGATGTCGATAAATTTACAAGATGGACAGGAAACGATTGATGCAAGTGCTTCAAAAAGTAGAGTCGAAGCCAAGAAGGAACAATTATCTAAAAAACTTGAAGACAAGGAAGGTATAATGACTGAGGAATCTGGTGTCAATAGACTGAAGGAAAGTGATATCGAAATAGCTATTAAAATAAGTAAAGAGGATGAAAAAAAGAAAGTTGAAGACACCGGAGAACCTCCAATAACATCTAAAATATTCGAAGATTTGGGAAAAGTAGAAATGGTAACTAAAGGAGAATCGCATAAAGAAACTGTTGAAAGTTTCGATGCAAGACACTTTATACCTACCAGCAAAGTAGACGAGAAATTGGCATCCGTTAAAAAGGATGAAAAGCCAGAAGAAAAAGTTCTGACCCATGAAACTTTGGAGGAGAGACAACGGCGTGCTGCAAAAGAAATAGAAGCTAGGCAAATAGTGGAGTGTCTTATAGAATCGATCGAAAGTGAAATAACTAAAAGATCATCCATAACGGAAGATCCGAGAGCTGAGATTATTGACAGTAATTATCTACAGCAACTTGTTAAAGAAAGCGTGGAAACTGATCATGAAAAGTTAGCTGACGATTTAACGAAAAAATTCGAAAGTATTATGAAGAAAACAATGGAGAAACAATTGGTAGAGTCTACAAAGGACACTGACTCTACCGCGGAATCGGTAAAACGAAAATCGTCTATACACGAAGAAGAGAAAAGATCTACCAGAGATAGCATGAGTATAAGCGAGGATATAACAAAGGACGAAGAGTCTTCACTTCACGATAGAGATGAAAGCTTACTTTTATCTTCGTCACAGGCAAGATTACCTGAAAGAGACATCACAATGAGTCCAAGTAGTATATCTGATCAAATAGAGTTAGAAGAAACGATGGACGTTGATACGAATGAACTTGAGGACATTACCAAGCCAACTTCAAGTCCACAATCAGAAAAATTACATTCTGATAGATCTAGCGCACAAGCTGAATCGTTACAAAGAGAATCATACGAGCCTCAATACGATATCAGCTTGCCAAAGGACAGAATAATCTATGACGTTTCTGGAGCAAGAGTATTGGAGATCGTTGAACCAGGTATTGATAGTCAATCGAGACAAGATTCTGTCGATGTGCCATCTCTAGAAATGGACGAATATAAAATCTCTGAAGATACAGGAAAAACTATTTCATCTTTGCATGAAAGTGCAGCCGTTGATTCTTTAGAAAGGATTGCTCAAGAACGTGATATGACTTTTAGTCCTAGTACAGTATCGGAAGACATTAACGTTGATTACTCCTTGGTACATGAACAGGTCCCTACGACGACAACGGAAAAATACGAAGTCAGCGTAAAAAGAGCTGACAGTTTTGAAATCGAAAGTCCACCTCTTGTTTCACCAAGATTAAAAATAAGACACGATCTTGAAATAAAACCAGTCAATTGGATGATCGGTGATGAAAAAATTGAAATATCTGAGACACTACAACCTTCGCAGGTCTTCAATCAAGAATTAGAGGAATATGAGACAACTATAAGGAAGCAAAGATTATCTTCCCAAAGTGAATCGGCTGATTTGGAACAAGAATCCGCTACAAAATCTTCGGAAGATCCAAGTGTTATAGAATCTATCAAGGAATCTGTAACAACAGGAGATACAACGGTGACTACAGTAATTAAAACAAAAAAGTTTATCGTCATTCCTGTTAGTGATCAAGACATAGAAAGTGAATTAATAGAAAATAAATTAGAAGTTAGCTGTCAAGAATTAGTGGATACCTTAAAACGTGAATATGAAGCTAAAACGCCTACCGAAGATTTAACTACTATCAGCATACGACGACCTTTATCATTAGAAGAAGCAAAAATAAAATTAAGTGAAATGAAATTAGCGGATTCGAGTAAAATCGAAACAACTACCGACCAACATGAAATTTCTATCGACAAAGAAAGTATTGACATTGCTAAAGAAATTACGTCCATTTCTGAAGAAAAATTAGAAGCTAAAGAAGAAGTTACGTCGCAGATTGGAAAAGACGAAGAGATCGATGGAGAGTCATTAACAGAGAAACACGAGGAAGTTATAGTAAAGGATATTACAATAGAGAAAATTGGACTTAGCTTGGAAGAGATAGCAGAACCATTGAAGGAAGATGTGAAGCTTTTGGAAGACATCGAAACACAAGATATTGCTGCTGGAGGAGCATTGGAGGATGATCCTAATAAGGCTGTTCACGTGGATGATCTCGCGAAAGAATGGATGGAACCGAGCCTAACGAAAATAAAAGTTTCTAGCGATGACTATAAAAGACATGTTGAGAAAGGTTTCGAAAAACGTGATAAAGCAGCAAAAGTCAGCACGGTAACTTCTTCCGATACATGTGCCTTTAAAATAAAGAAAGACGATCTTCCAGGCGTTGATTTAAGTGCGCGATATGCAATTACAGTTCTAGATCAAGTAGTTAAGAAAGAAATAGCGGAGGTGAAGGAGTCCTTAGAGGCGGCGAGACAGGACTTGATAGAAGAACTAAGTGAGAACAGTGAGACTGTAATACAAATCAAAGACTCGCCTTCTGAATTTCAATTCAAATTACAACCAGAATCTATACCCAATGATTTACCCTTTTTATACAGACCCCCATCTTTGGAACAGATCGCCGTAGATATTGAAGTTACGTCGAAGACGGAGTCGTTGATAGCGAGCGAGGAAAAGCCTGATGAATCGAAAAGAGATGAGAAAGAAATTCCAGCTACAGAAAGTGGATCGGAAGAAATCGAGCTCGAAGCATCCGGTGACGAAATGGACAAAGAGAAGGTATGTATGGATATTGAGATGGAGCTAGACAAGTCTGAAACGGAAACTCTATCTGCCGTCCATGAAGAGAGTAAAGAAGACGATGATACACGTCCTAGTCCCGTACCAGCCAGCAGATCATGCTCAGACGTAGAGTACAAAGACGAGAGTTCCTCCTCCTTGCATCCACCTCAACCAGTGCCAAGGAGACGACATAAACCTGCACGGGCATCGAAAAAAGTTACTTCCGAAAGTGAGGTCGATCCTGGTTCCAGTTCGGGCGAGAGTAGCAACTATCAATCTTGCGACTACGAAATTGGCAGTGGAAGTAGACCAAGTTCTTCTGATGTTGAAGCCCTCCAGTCTGCTACGATGCCACCATCGGGAACAACTTCCGAGTATGAGACAGCGATGATGTCCGTTGAACACTCCGCCACCTCAAGGCCAACTTCTCAAGAATACCAAACTGCCGTGAGTACATTAAGTTCTCGCGAATCTATGAAATCTTTAAGTTCGTTTAGTTCAGGCCATCTTGGTAGTATCGATAGTACCAGCGAGTTATCAGAAACATTGGTAGCATCTGAACCGGATGCTGACAAGGGCGAAGAACACGAAGATTTGGAACGTGCGTTTGACGAAGAACATGCCGAATCCGATTCCTCTGGAAGTGATATACCTATGGACGATGCGATGGACAAAATCGATAGCAATATACCATGTCGAATGAAGCGATCGTCGGAAATGATATTTCAACAAATAATTGACGATAACGCCGCTCTCGATACCGATTTAGATGAACCCATTTTGGAACAAGACACGAAGGGAGTCGATTTTGCGACGTCTGCTTTTGTTGTAACACCTGGTGCCGTGCAATCGGTAGATATAATGACGGCTAGGGTTACGGAAGACGGCGTTCAAAGTGTATCCACCCAGGTTATCTCGACCCAAGTAACTACGTCAACAACTGAGATACCTATCGAAGAAACTACATTGAAAACTACAATGGGAATAGAAATTGAAGATAAACCATCGGATGAGTCGCTCGAAATGCTAAGTATGGAACCAGATTCTTTGGAACCGAAATCTGGAATAAGTGGCACACCAGATGAAAGTGCTGAAACGGTGATGCAAATGTCAGCGCATTCAATGATACAACAAGCGAGTATGTCTACATCTTCGACCTCCGGACTGTCTCTTGATACAGTTATAGAGAAAGCAAAATCAGAACGATCCGAATCACCAGGTAGCGATTCTTTTGAACTAGTCGATAAACCTGATATTATAGATGATTTTGTTGTGATCGAAGAAGTTGGACGTGAAGCAGAAGAATTTGATTCTGAAGGTAAAAGTATACGTATTACCGCAATACCTCAAGTTAGTAGTAAACAATATGATCGAGACTTGGAGAACTTAATAACGGAGAATAAAGAAGATTCTCAAGTATCTACCAGCCAAACTTCCCGGAATAATGAATTATTCGATTTTGAATCTGAAGAAAGTCCACCCCAAGCATCCAACGACGATCAATATTCTCAATCTTATTCAGACGAGGAACCATATGAAACTGGTAAAAAATGGATTGAGATGCAATTTCATACGGACGCAAGAGTCTACGATATCGAATACGATCGTGGTCCCTTAGAAGACATTAAAGAAGAAGAGATTACTGATTTCGAAGCTGGTAGTAGCCGATTTGGAAGTTTAGGAAGTCACAAAGAATCGATAGGAAGCGTTGGTAGTATGCGTGGTAGTTTTGGTAGCACTCCGGATTATGATGTTCTAGCTGGGAAAAAATATTTCACTAAACCTTCGGATCACGATACTGTTTCTCTCAGTTCGTTACAGGAATTCGAACATCTGGAGAGTGCCGTAGCGGCAGAAAACTCGAAAAGATTGCAATGTGGTTCTCAGGATTCAATTAATAATGGGAGTCTTCCAAGAAGGTATATGACCGGTCGATCTGGTCATGGAGATGATATTTCTCTGTCTTCGTTAAAAGATTTTGAAGGTCTAGAAAGAGCTTGTCGGGAAGCTCACTTAATTGAACTTCGTGCTAGGGAGGAAGAAGATCTTTTGGAACATGAAAGTCCTGAAAATAGATACAAAATGGAAAGTCTTCAACGTAAATCGGAAATTAGTGCGGCAGGCTCGATTAATCCAAGCACTTCTGGCTCGGACGACTATGAGAAGAGAATAAAAGAAATTGATGAAATTATACGTATAGCTCAGTCTAACGTAGAGAGATTAGACCGACAAGATGATACTACTGAAGATATTTCACAGATAGAAATTACAGATATTGAAAAAACTGGTTCAGAAGCTATTGTACCAGTGGTAACAGAAGCAGAGGACATCCAACGTGCCAAAGATACAAATATCATGGAGACAAGTACAGATTCATTGGAATTAGAAGATAATGCGGATAAAAAACATCCCTTATGTCAAAGTTCAGATTCTTTAGAAATGAAAACAACATTAGATTTCCCATCCTTAAGTTCTGACTCATTGAATAATGTTAGAGATGCCAGAGACGTTCAACTTGACGTAGCAGAACAATTTAGTAATGGAAGACGTATGTCATCAGATTCTTTGGATGTACCTATTATTGGACAACCTGATAATGATATACAAGAGGAAAGTAATAATCATTCTGGAAGACCGGCAGTTGATAATTCTGTAGGACAAAGTTCATCAACAGAAACAAATATTGCTAAACAAGATACAACAAAATTGCCATCAAGTAGTAAAACATAAAAAAAAAATATGATCCATATAGGTATGTATACTTTAATAGTTAGCTAAATTTATATATTTTGAATTATAATTAATTATATGTATTAATACTTTTAAAAAATTATATTCAAACTAGTACTACATAGCTTTAATATATATACGTATTGATTCGTTGCAGATAGAGGACTATGGTGATGAATTTCACACGACTTCATAAATATACTACAAAATAATTCAAGAAGCTTTACATGTAAAACATGATATCAAGAGTAATATACTACAGAACTTGTGCATTGTGGATATATAAAACATTGTATTTATGTTTGTTTTTGTAGCATCTTCTAAAAATATTTGTATTAATATGCTTAAATAAGATAGTTACAATATTCAGAATATAATGTTGTTGTGCAAATGAGATAGGAGAGTGAAAGATGCTGCTTGCTTGTTTAATATTAAATATGTAATGACATATTTATAATTCATAATGTACTGTTTTTAAAAAATGCTGAATTGTTTTACGAAAAACTGTTTAAACTTTTGATATATGTTGCATTTATGAATTTATATTTTACATGCTACTTATATCTTTATCTTGTATTATAGTAAGAGCGTATCTAAATGATAAGTTATAAAAATATCTCAATTATATGATATTATCTTATAACTTTTTTCTTCAAAAACTTTGACAAATTCTACATATCTTGCAATTTATATTATAATTTGTAAATTTTTGTGAGTTATAATACATCATAGTGCTATTTTCTGTGAATACTCATAAGCAAGAAAATACTTAAGATTTAAATAGGAAATTTTATATGCAAATGTAATATTTAGAATTTACAAAATTAGATATTACAAGAATAGACAGGAAGCATTTTTCAAAAGGCCAGCATATATAACATTATGAATCTTTTTGAAAGGTACATTATTATTATTATTACTGTTGTTGTTGTTGTTCTTTTTATTATTATTATTATTATTATTATTATTATTATTATTATTAGTATTATTATTGTTATTATTCATTAGCTTTAATTTATTGATTTAATTTAAACTTTTATTGATTTAGTTTAAATCACTTAAGATTTATAAATCATACATTATATTTGCATATACATTACCTAAATAATCTTTTTTATCACTTTGAAGCTATGTTCTTGTTAATGAGAAATATAAATTTATGTACCACTTTATACGAAGAATTTTTATACGCAACAAACCTTTTATTACGAACAATTTTATTTTCATTTCATGTCTCTAAAGTGCTATGTAAATTTATATACTATACATACATTATATATAGAATCATAAGATATATATATATATATATATATATATATATATATATATATATCTATATAAATACTCCACTTGATTTGCATTAAATGAAATGCTACAAACATAAAGGCAACAATTGTGGAAAAATAAGAAAAATGAAGAAAAATACGCCTAACATTAAATATTAACTATTAAAGTTTGTCTTCTCTTAAATTTCTTTTGTTTCTTTTCTAATAATTTTATGCTAAGTATCATATCTATGTCTTACCAATTATTTCATATAAAACAAATCATGTTAACAAATATGAAATAAGCGAAAAAAAGAAAATATGTAAGAATCGAAATACGGCATACAAAAAAAAAAAAAAAAGAACAGCTCTCACCTTGTTTCATGTCCTTTTCCTTGTTGTCCTATTTAATTAAATTCTAATACCTAACGGTTTTTATCAAATCGCTTTTTGCTTATTATGATAACATGCACGCAATAAAAAATAATTAATTTTAAAATAATAAATAAGATTATTAAAGTCAATCGAGAACAATCTAACGCACCATAATATTTCACCTAAGTCCGATTTCGCGGGATTCACCTTTATTCAGACAATAGCAACGTGATTTCAATGTTGCCAATATAGTTTTTTGTTTATCTACGTTGTAATAACTTACAGTTACTATATATATATATATATATATATATATGTTATTTATGAAACCATTAAACTTATTAAAAACAATAATTGAACAAGTATTAAGATAAAATGTGAGAATATCAAAAATTTTTTATAAATTTATCGTCAACGTCGTAATATTTTATTCTTTCTCAAATTAAAATATTCTAGATGGCGCTAGTCGACGTCATAACATTACGCGCCAAATTATAAATTACTCTTTTATGAATTTATTTTGTGCATATTTCTCTTTTTTTTATATATATATATATATATATATATATATATATATATATATATACAATTTATTTTTTATATATATATTTTATATATATATATAAAATATATATTTTAATATATATATATATATTGAAAAAAAAAAAAGGATTATTTGCATTAATATTATTTTAATGTGAATTTATTACTTTTAAATACATATTATTATTCAACAATTATAAAAATTTATTTTGCCTTTCTTTAACTTAAATTAAATAAGTAACGATGGTTTTCTTATTTTTTTTTTGTGATTGAATGTACCCTTACAAAGTCATAATCGTAGCAAATTTGTTTTCATTTGATGTACTACTTGAAAGATCCAAATAAAGCAAGATATTATATAAATATAATGTATCAGAACATTAAGACAACAATCTTCATACGAAATAAATAAATATACAATACATCGAACGAGTTCCACCAATTCAGCATATTCTGACTTATCGAACAATAATCCAATAACGATAAGAGCAAATATATTGTTCAATATTGTTATTCCTACAAAATTATTTATATCCTGAAAAAATGAAAATAATTATATACATACACAATTTATACATTTTTGTTAGAAATTCGAATTCGAATTAAGTGATTATCTCGCTTACTTGTTTTTCATTATTATACAATTGCAAATGTTTATAAAAAATTATTAAAAAATGCAAACTAATATAGACGCTTTGCCACGTTGGTATACGAATATTGTATTTGGTTCTAGACGTTACCTAGAAAATAATATTTCATTTGATAATTAATAATTTATAAGATTTTTTATTTATTTTATTTACGTCTTATTTTTTTTTTCTATCACGTTATAATATTTTAATTAATTATTATACGTTTAGAAAATTAATGTCATCATTAATCGTTTTATATCATTTAGATTCTTAAATAACGATTTTTCCTAATTTATTAACTAACTTACGTTTATTTTATATTTGTCAAGACCCAAACGTGGTCCACCTGGATACCAACTAGGACCCTTCCACAAAACGGATAGTTTATTTGCCGAAGATTTCATGCTCTTACTCTTTTCTATCATCGCTTTTGCATAAAACGTCTATAATTATAATTCAATTGAATACATCAGATATGTGTGTGTGTATGTGTGTGTGTGTATATGTACGTATGTATTTATTTATGTAGATATGTGTGCAGCCAAGCATTTAGAATTGTGTAAATACAATTGATGTAATCAGTATGCAAAAACGTATTATATAGAATATGATCATAAAAAAAAGAATATAGTAAAATAAGTATCCCCGAAATAATCGACAAATCTTATTTAATAAACGAGAAAAAAAAATAAGTCGCTTAATTTATGGAATAAAATGGTTATGTATTAATTTTGCATAATTTCTTTTTCCAATCTTTTTTTTTTTTTTGTAAACGTTTAAATATTTACATTACGGAACTGCATGTGGTTAATCCGCTACATGCATCTGCATAATTCAATCATCATTTTATATAACGGAATAATTACGTAGTTTAATATGTAGTTAAGTAAAAATACATAAATGATTGAATAAAAAAAAAAAAAGAAACAAAAAAAGATTACATGTTTACACCTAATTACGTTGATGGATACTTCGTACCTGGAGGTACAAGGGATTAAACGATCGTGGACTGGTTACTAAACCGTAAATGAGTTCATCCTTCTCTTCCATGAAGGTCCCGAATAATCTGTCCCAGATTATAAGAACTCCACCATAATTTTTATCCAAGCAGTATAGATTGCATCCTGTATGACAGGTCAGTTTAGTTATAGTGTTCTTACGTATATAAGATAATCTGATACATGTACTTCACAATGACAAATCAGGAAACAGGAATAAACGTGTTTAGAGATAGAAGATCTTGGATCTATTCGAACTCGTAGAAAAATATCAATTAAAAATTTATATTAAATCAGAGAAGAAAATAACAACAACAAAAATAATCGCTTACGATACCTACCATGATGAACGCGATGATGCTTAGGAGTATTAAATATTAATTCTAACGGTCCGAGATCATTAATAATCGTCGTGTGTATCCAAAGTTGATAAATCAAGTTGAATTGATGATGAACAATGAAGTGTGATGGTGGTATGAAGAAAGCAAGAGGTAAATAAAAGATCTGAAAAACAAATAAATCTTTCAATGAAATGAATAAAAAGGGATACTCACTAAATGTTATTTGAAATTTTATTAAGCGTATACGCACACATAATCGTATCGGTTACCGTGACATTTCTTGTACATATTTTCTTTTCTACTCACAAAATTGCACCAATGTTGTAGTACCGATTGGCGCAGACCAACCGCGAGATTGAATTCCTCGCTGCTGTGGTGTACTTGATGGTGAGCCCACAAAAAATGTACTTCTATAAAACGTATGCAATATGCAAGATTATATATATATATATATATATATATATATATATATATATGTGTGTGTGTGTGTGTTTGTCTGTGCGCGTGCGTATGTAAATCACGTCGAGATGTAACAATAATTTCAATAAATATCAAGACAAATACTTAACCGTGATTACTACGGTGTACCCAATAATAACAAAAGTCTACCCCTAAAGCAGTTATATACCAAGTCCAAATGGAGTTCCACGATAGATTCCATTGATGATAATTCTCATAAATTTTAATGTAAGTGTAATATTCTGCCCCGCGAAAGAATATGCTGAAAGATTCAAGAGAACAAAAATAGCATATAAACGCTATTTCAATATTTAAACAATGTTAATAAATAAGGATTAAACGTTAACAAGTGGGATTGTTATCTTATCTAATTTTTGTTTGATCTTCTTTATTTTTTTTTTTTGTTCTTTTTTTTTTGTTTTTACTTTCTTTATTTTTTTTTTCATTCTCACGTAAATGATATACAAAATACAAAAGAAGAACAAAGCGGAATGAAAAACGAATGCATTACCTATGCTTACCGGCCAGACTCTTGAAATATCCAATGAGAAAACGACGTCACTTGATCGTTCAATCGAAATGATTTCTTTTTATTCTTCGCAGTTAATATTACTTGTTCTAATATGATAAGAAAGAAAAAGGGTATCCAGATCTAAACATTTATAAAAATATTTTTATTAATATCTTTTCTTTTTTTTTTTTTTCTTTTTTTTTTTTTTAGATACGATTTATACGATATAAATAGATCAACGTTTTTAATGATATCAATGTTATTCAGTTAACATGTCTATCAAGAGTTATTATTTAAAAGACTTAATCAACCAATTTAAAAACGGTCAATCATCATCGCTTTGCAAAAATTACAAAACATCGGTGAATTATTGATTTCGCAAATGGGAAAATAGTTCGTCGAATTTAATTGGACATTTTTTTCGGCTTCTCTTTTGTTAATAATAATGATAATTTAAAGAAACGAGAAAAAAGAAAAAAAAAACAACAAAAAGAAAAGGAATGGAACAAGTGAAACGTAAAAAAAAAAAAAAAGAAACACGCATTTGGAAATGAACAATAACAATTACAAATTACCTGCTGTTGATAATCAGGTACTTGATGGGGAAGTTCAAAAGTTGTTTCGAAAGGATTGACGATGTACCAAAACTTGCCGGCATTTTTGAGTTGAGCGACAAAGTCGATATGAGTTTGATTCATATTTAAAATATTCTCTTTCTCTCTCTCTCTCTCTCTCTTTCTCTTTCTTTCACACGAAATAAATTTTCTTTTTATTTGTATCTACGAGAAGTATTAATATATATTTCAGTAAATGATAAATAAGAGTAAAAAGATATGGAGAATCGAGTTTATAAGAGTAAACCGATATTAGCTACTGAACACACTATCGACTAGCAGTTGTAATCGGTGATCTGCGTGCACGCATCGTTTATATACTTGGAGCGAGTGTGAGGACCATGGCTACCACCACCACTTTACATGACCGTACAAGTTGCAGGTGCTTTATATATATATATATATATATATATATATATATATATATATATATATATATATGTACATTGATAATATATAGTCGAACTTTCAAATAGTTTTCATTGAGGATTAATTTTATAATTCAATATATTCTATACATTATTATTAAAAAAAAAAAAAAAAAAAAAAAAAATCGATTAAGTTCATATAAAATGTATATATAAATATATAAATATATATATGTGTACATGTATGCATATATATATATTAGGTTGGAAACTATGAAACGGGCGTTGAATGAAAATAAATAACTGAACAAAAACTCCCGTTTCATAGTTTCCAACATAATATATACATATGTATATATATATATGTATATTGATAATATATAATCGAACTTTCAAATAATTTTCATTGAGGATTAATTTTATAATTTAATATATTCTATACATTAAAAAAAAAAAAAAAAAAAAAAAAAAATCGATTAAGTTTATATAAAAGGTATATATAAATATATAAATATATATATGTATATATGTATATATATATATATATATATATAAAACTATGATATGAAGAGATGTAAACGAATCAATCTTCTCGTACACCACTGTTGTATTTATCCAAGCAATATGCTAGACGCTTCATACTAGCGGCATATTATACGTTAGGTTTCATAACTACGCATTAATAATTTATATTACCATAGATAATGGATATTATTGGTGCCTAATGTCTCAATTGTTATCATCTCATCTGCATCAGATTTATCAAAGAAATATTCAAAAATTTTATTTCTCGATGATAAAAGAACGTAATATATCGTACGAAATGCGCGATACTTTCACAGAACTTTGTTAAATTTTGAAGTACTTCAAGATGAAATATTATTTTTATATTTGGAACGAAAAACAAAGAGAAAAACAAAAAATGAGAGAAAGAGAGAGAGAGAGAGAGAGAGAAAGAAAGAGAGAGGGAGAGAGAGAGAGAGAAATAATGGTTTCAATGACATGATAAGATGGAGTCAAAGGTCAAACAACATAAACTTAATTTTTTACAAACTGTCCAAATATTTACAAATAACTAATTTTAAAATGAATTAATAATATAAATGTCATTCAAAGAAAAATATGTGTATGTGTGTGTGTGTGTGTGTGTGTGTGCGTATTATTTATCGCTTTACCTAAATGATATATATATATATAATATATATTTACAATTTACCTTTTTCGTTTTATATTTATTACGAATATATTGGATATTCTTTTCTCATAGGCAAACGTATAGATCGAAACATTAAACATAATTGTAACAACAATTTCATGTATCGTACTTATAATCGAATGCATCCTTTCGATAAAACAATGAAAAATATAATTTCTCAATTGAAGTTATTCAGTAAAATTTTTTTTTTTCTTATTCATGAATATTTTGAAACGTATTTTATGTAGTAAACATTATCGTATCTCCTCCGTAAAAGATAAGCGCTTATGACTGTGAATTTTTACTGTTCGGGTGAATAATGCGAATGATTTTACGATTTCTGTAGAAAAAAGAGCTCTGAATGAATCAAATCCGTGAATCAATAAAAATATTACTGTTAAAAAATATATAGATACGTGAATAAACAAAGAAACGTAAAACATTCGAATTGATTATTTTCTATGGTAAATTTTTCTTCATAATTTCACTTAGAAATTCACGATTCTTTTCAAATGAACCAAATAAATATTTGAACGATAATTAATTGATAATCGAAATATAATAACGGCAAGTTTATTAAATCTATTTGCTTTCACGAGTTGTCCTCCAATTTCTATTCTCACCGATAATCGTCATTATCATCGATTTATGGAAGGACACGCACTGTTAAGTCCGAGCCCTTATATAATACTTTTTAATACATTCATATTTGTTATGTAGAGCAAAAATATGAAGAAAGAGAATACACACGAATGTAATATTCATTTTCTTACATGATTTATTATATGTACGCGCTCACGTGCGGTGTGTGTGTGTGTGTATGTACATATATATATATATATATATATATATATATATATATATGTATATATATATGAAATTCATGTAATGTTAATACAAATGATTTCTTTTGAATTCTATCTAATTATACGTTTAATTATCCATGATTATTGTATTCGTAATAATAAAAAATATTTATAATAATAAATATTTTGATTAAAAAAAAATAGTGTAATATATGTACATATAGAAATAAGCGGAGAATATACTTAAATGAATAGGACAGTACTCTGTTAGATCCTTATTATTGTCGGCTTTGAAATCTACTATTCACAGTTATTTAATTATTCACCTTTTCATAACATAAAGATCAATTTGCGTTTATATATTACATAGGAAGACTCTGATTTCTGTTAATATAACTATGAAACACTGTCAACGTTTTGAATACTTGTTAACATGCGTAGTCTATTTATAAATCGAATTCTTTCGCCTATAAACATGACCATAGTACAGCGACATCTAGACACGAAACTCATCAAAATATAACCAAATATAATTTACAAATACGTCCATTGATAATATAATTGTTTGATTGGTGGAAATCATTAAACCAATTCTCATGAGTATTTTAAGATATTTTCGAAGTTAACTAAATTTTTGTCTATCTATTATAATATTTATTCAGTGCTGATGGATTAACCACGAGGGATTGTAGTTGTTAAGTACTGATAATTTATATTTTTTAAAGTAAACAGTATAATTTAAAGAAAATTGTAAATATATATTATATACATTATTAAGGTAAAACGAAATATTAGATATATTTATTTCTTTTTAAATTATTTAAAGATATCAACGATTAACATGTTATTGTTTAATTATTTGTTTATTTAGTTATAATTATACACAATGAAAGTGAAGACAAAGAAAGGAATAAGACATTCAAATATATCTGTTAAAAAAAGAAAAAAATCTGAGAGTAAAGTTTCTAAGGATAAATATTTTAAACAAGATTTTGAAGAAGATGATAGTAAGGAGGATAAACATTGGCAGAATGAAAAAACAGGTATTTATATATAATTTTACATATGTAAATCCTATTCTATATGTATACATATACGGTTCTAAATTACATATTTTTAATAATCAGGCAATAAAAAGATACAAAAAATCGATGATATTGAAAGCAGCGATAGCGATATGGATCCAGAAGAACACAAGAAGTCATTGATGAAATTAAAAGAAACGGATCTAGAATTTTATTCTTATTTAAAAGAAAATGATAAAAATCTATTAGATTTCAATTTATCCGATACAGATTACGATAGTTATAATGAATTTGATGCCGATGAATCTGAATTATATCATAAACCTAATGATAAATTAGAGGTATAGAAATACTATATATATTTAAAATAACAATACAAAATATCAATATGTTCTAATAATATACTTTTATATTTAATTCATTATAAAATCATAGGTTGCTAGCGATGAAAGTGATTTTGAACCTGAAGATATTAATGATATATCATCTGGTGGCCAAATAAAAGTTACCCTACAATTATTAAAAGTTTGGCAGAATGATATTCAAAATGACAAGTAATGTTTTTATATATTTTTAATTATTAAAATAACTATATATTATTATTATATTATAAATTTATAATTATTTACAATTTTATTTGGTTAGAACATCCAAGTCTATTAAAATTGCGGTCGAAGCTTTCCATGCTGCGTTGGAAACCATATCAGAAACACAAGAAGAAAATTTTATAAAATTTAAAGTAGAAGGAAGCGCAAGTAAATTTTATCAAGTGATATATCTAATTAATGTATTTATAATTAGTAAATGTAATAACAATTACAATTTCAGTATTTAATGGAGTCATTCAATTATGTATATTGCATTTACCTAATGCATTCAGAAATTTTTTAAAATTGGATACTAATACACATTTTGCAGCACATAAATGCAAAAGATTTATCAAAGTTAAAAATTCATTAAAATTATATTTAACTGATTTACTTACGGTTGGTATCGTTCTAATATTTATAACATAAATAATTGTGTAGCAATGTTTATATTAAAATAACAATATTTTTGATAGATTTTACGTAATGTTTCATCAGCTAACATTCAAACAATACTTTTAAAACATTTACATGAAATGTTACCATATACTCAATCATTCTCCTCATTAAAGAAACCATTATTGAAGGTCTTATTAAAATTTTGGTCAACTGGTGAAGAAACTGTCAGA
>NC_062211.1:690354-745354 GCF_912470025.1 Vespa velutina
AATAAAATTTATACACCTGTTATAAAACAAGACAAACGATCCTTATGATATCTTTCCTTTCACAGTGTTATTATTATTATTTCTCTTGTCACTTTTTTGTTTTATCGTATATCCTGTTTGTCAAAGGAAGAAAAAATATTTTCACAGGTAAATGCAGAACTGCGAGATAAAGAGAGAGAGAGAGAGAGAGAGAGAGAGAGAGAGAGAGAGAGAGAGAGAAAAACATGGCTAGAGAGAGAGAAAGAGAGAGTGAGAGAGAGAGAGAGTAACGCTTGCTGTTACTCCGTATTACGTTACAACAGATAAATTTAGCATTTCTTTTACACAGAACGTCTCGTTGTACCGATGCCAATACCGCAACGCGGAATTAATTGGCCGCTTGGAAGGGAACCAATTCTTGACGCCAAAAAAGCTTCATCAGTCCTTCGCGTCGTTCGAACTTTCCCTCTAACTCTTTGGCTCTAACTCACCACGAGACATACTCGTGCTTCGAAATCCAAGGTCCATCAATGCTCAAGGTTCTATTAATTATTTTTTCTCCGGTTTTTTTCTTTTTTTTTTAATTATCGACACCATTTCATAATCATTTAAATAGGATCATCTTACGGTTTTTATTTAATCCATCGTCAAGGTTTTCTCTCTCTCTCTCTCTCTCTCTCTCTCTCTCTCTCTTTTTTATTCAGGAAATTCAAGATAAGTAATTACATATATTTGAAATTTTTTGTATTATTGTTGGAAAAGCTTAAAAGCATTTCAGCATTTAGTTTATAACGATACGTAAACGACCAAACGAAAGAAACTCAGAAGTCAAAGTGCATTCGATTTCGATGTTACAAAGTTGTTAGTTGTTGTTGGTTTTTCACTAAAAAAAAAATATCTAAGTAATAAATAATTAATTTCATTTTTCTTTTTTTTTTTCTTTCTTTTTCTTTTTTTTTTCTTTCAATAGATCCAATAACGCCAAGCGCAACGTTCTAACGACCAATACATCCTACGGGAAAACGTTTGGCAACTTGAAGAATGTGAATCAGAAGTATAGTAGTTTTCAGAGTTACGAGAGTTTGCAAGAAAAGAATTATTTACAAAGGAGTATTTCTGCGGACAATGTGATACGATCACGTGGTTACAAACCTTCAGACAGGCACGACCCCGTCAAAAGAAGCTTTCTTGAGAATCTTACTTCGAAAATACTCCATTTCGATATGGTGAGAAATAATAATTATTACATAAAAATACGATATATAGATTATATTATAAAACGATATTAATTCTCTATAATCGAATTATTGTCTATACAACAAAATTATATGTATAAATATAAAAACAAATTATATTATTACTTACACTATATCTCTATAATATAATTATATTATATTAACTAATAAATAAATAGTATATTATCTGAATATATAATATACTATATTAACTTAAAAAATACAAATAATAATAGTACATGAGTAATGTAGTATATGACTAACTATGAAACAACAACCGTGCTTATGAGTAAATATCAATAACTTTTTTGGCACAGAATGTATTTACTTGAAACTTCGTACTTTTAACTACATAGTTAGATATATATATATGTATATATATACGTATTCTCTAAACATGTCTGAATACGTCCCTGGTCAACAACATTTGGGTAACAAGAGACGTATTGCGAAACGTCTTCGATCTTTACTTTTAAGTATTTACAAAAGAAAACAATCGAATATTCTATAAAGAGAATAAATAAAGTGAATTTATTTATTTGTCTTTTTTCTTTTTTCTTTTTATAGGAGAGCGGCGAAAGAACTCCAATCAATCTTCAAAAACTGCTTACACCGGCCTCCGATTCGCATGAACCACTGCAAGCAAAAAATAGTGCGTACTTGACGATTTTTTCGATTAGAATTTATAATTCTCTTTGATGAATGAACGATTTTTATATTTTTAAGCTTTCAAGAACAATCTCGTTCATTAATGTTCTTTTCTATCCAATTTTGTTTGTTTGTTTTGTTTTCTCCGTTTTTGTTTGTTCCTATTTTTTTTCTTTTTTTTTTTTCTTTTTTTTTTATAGAAAAAATGTTTGCCTCTTCGTATTTTTACGCACCCACACATCCTACTGTGGAGGATCAAGTCGAGTTGGCACGTCGTATTTCTTTATCTCTGAGTGATGTTAAGAATATGAAGAGCAAAGGGCAATCGATGTATGTAAATCGAAAGAAACGATCTGTCAAATGGATCCACGATGGTAATGGTAAGTTATTAATTGTCCCTATAATTTAATTTATATGTTTGTTAAGAGAGTTTGCTAGAGAGAGAGAGAGAAAGAGAGAGAGAGAGAGAGAGAGAGAGAGAGAAAGAGAAAGAGTATAAGTTATTATTAATATGATTACTTTAGTATACTAATTTTTCATTTATCTTGATTCTTTAAGGTACTGAAGGCGAAGAGGAACCATCTTCTCCTATGCATAAGGTAAAGAAATAAAAAAGAAAATTGAAGATAATCATGGTACATCGTCTTACTATATATAGTGAAATGTATAAATAGGATAAAGTACCTCTGAAGTGTGTAATGAATCCACATGGGAAAGTTTTGGATATTCATGGGATTCAGGCTCTGGGTGAAGAAGTTAATATCGAGCCTATGCCCTCGCATCCTGAAAAACTCTTCGATATTGTCCGTGATCTTAATAATCAAAGAGGACGTGGTAAGAATAATTGTATTGATAATATATCTTCGTGGGATAATAATTGTATTGATAATATATCTTTGTGGCATAATAATATCAATGAAATCGGTGTCACGATTTCATAGATATAAACACGAGAGCAATCTCGTTGATAATCTTTCGATTTGAAGTTATTATGATCGTTTATCATATCCACGATAAGAACGTTCAAATATAAAATATCGGCCGATCAAAAGTAAGATATCTCAATTTAGATAAGATAATATAAATATTAAAGTTATGCTATATTATTATATGTTAAGTATAACTTACATTTTGTGTATGTCTAATGAATGATCTTTGGGTATGAAATGACAATTAATTTTTTTGTGATTGAAATAAAAATATTAGTTTGTTAAGACAAAAATTACATTTTGAAGATTGAAGGAAAAAATAGAAATTAATTGTTTAGGTGCTGAAATATTTGCAAAGCGTCGAAAAAGATCCGAGAAATGGATCGTCGATCAGGATCAAGCTCAAATACCGAGTACACCTGGTATACCAAAGACACCTGGTTATTCCTATCAATCGGTAAGATTAAATAAAATATTAATAATCTATTATAAACTTCGGGATGAGCCATTTAATTGACATTTTTATATCATTCACAGGAAATGAACGGTAACAACAAGTTTTCAACATTGCAATCACCTTATGCACAAACGGACAAATCATTTTATAATCCATTCGCAGTGGATCTTTCTTTAGATAACATCAATCCACCAATGACGGGTATGTGTATCATAAAAAAAAAAAAAAAAAAAGGGAAAAAGAAAAAGAAAAAGAAAAACCATAACATGCATAAACTATCATATTCATTTCAATTTAATGAACGAAATTCTTGGAAAAAAAAAAGGAGAAATCTTTGATAGAATTGAATTCGAATTAATGTTGTTGCGTAAGAACGAAAAGTTGTTTTCGAGGCTAGAGAGGGAAAAAAAGAAAAAAAGGAAAAAAAAAGAAAGCAAGAAGAAACACAGAAGCCTAGATTTCTATGCGAACGTACGATGGGTTCGATCTATCTATCTGATTTTTCTATTTACGTTGCACCGATCGCGTATAAATAATTCAACGGGTCGAAAGGCAAAAGGAGAACGCTCTAGAATTCCACAGGCACTTGATAGCTTCTTCGTTGTTAAGGATCAATGTTAGACGTTGGATGAACGCTTTGGTAAAAGTTCAGCAACCCGTCGAGTTCCAATTGGCAAGCTTCGTTAACGTTATTCAATCGGTACAAGACTCGCGTTATTTTATTTGTCTTATCTACATAATATATACATATATATATATATATATATATATATATATATATATATCTACCACTAAAATAATCTAATACATATGAATAATGATTACTTTAGATTTTTTTTTGTTTAGTTTAATATAATCCACTTGTCGAGAAGTTATAGATCGGTTAAAAAAATAGTTTCTTTTCGTTATTTCTCGAATCTTTCGTTTAATCATTTTAGGCAGGTATCATCATCATCATCGTCATCATCATCGATCCTGTCAATTAACTAACGATTGCAATCATTCAACGCAAATAAAAAAAATTTATTTAAGAGAAGTGGCCGTCGGCACCGACACCGACTTTCCTATAGAAAAAACCGAATTGAATAACGACGCACGTCGTAGCAACGGCTTCAATGGCGTCAGATCAAACAACGCTAACGTTGAAAGGCGCTCTAACAAATTGCTCAATGGCAAGACTAACGCTAACAATATGCAAATCGCTACTAACAAAGAGACTAAGACTAACAGCAACAGAGAGATCAAGCAACGTCTTAGCAATAACTTTTCCCAGGATGTTCTTCTTAACGATAGAAACAAATTTAGAAATAAACAACAAGCTGTTAAACGTGAGGATGATGTTGCAAGATTCTCTGACAGCGATGCTAGCGAGTATACACCGGTTCCTGTTAAACAACTGATCCAAGAATTTGAGAAGACTTGTAGACCGGTTTTACAATATAAACAAATCAGTCCAAAAGTTATTCCTATTGTTCAACAATGTCCTATTGACACCGATATAACACGTTTCTTTCAAACTAGAACTTCTGTTAAATATGAAGAGGAAGTACCAGAAGATGACGAGGAGGAAGACGATGAGGAAGAAGAAGAGGAAGAATATATACGGTGAGAGATTATGAAGAGTTTACAAAGTTAGAATTTTAATTATCTAATTTCGTATCGTTTAGGAATCATATTAATTAATATTATCTCTTGAATTAGTCTTGTTCTCTTATCTTCTAGTTTCTATTAAGCATCATGATTTTCTCTTATCATGATGTAGTAACGTATTTCTTTCATTTGAATTATGATCTATTATTATTCGTATCCAAATGTAGGAATTTTATCTGAAATATCTCATATTCTATTTTGAAAATTTAACAATAAAATTGAAGAAAATAACATGTCTTCTCAAAGAGTTTAAATATTTCCCGTTATGAGGAAGATATTTCAGATAGAAATTTTCGAACGAATTAACTTTCCTCGAATTAACTGATTTTTCGGGAACAAATAAAATAGCAGACGGTCGAATCGTGAGACTCGACAGGATAAGCAAGTTAATAAGCCACAACCTAGAATCGAGAATGGATATATGTCGACCGATGATACTGAGTACACGTCCGATTCGGATTCTTTAAGAACTTATGACTTCAAAGATTACAAGGATTACAAAAATGAGACGTCGATGTATCGTTACGAAAAGACTTCTTCAAATCGGAATGTCAATGAAAATGGAGATTATCCAGGTTTATTTAACGATGAATATTCTCAACGACGAAGATCAGTGACGTCTCAAGAATTAGAATCATACTGTAATGGAAACGTTAAATTTGTTAACGAGGATTCTGAGTTACCAGCACAAGCGAAATCCTTGTTACTATCAATGGTCGCTTCACAGGATGACATACTACAAACTATAAAACATCTTCGCAATACACCAGTCCTGGATAATCTTTTACCTGGTGTCTCACCAGAACTCAAATTTACTGATTCTTATCCGGAAGTAGGCAAGTTAATAAGCATGCGCTTTTAATGAATTTTTTTTCTTTTCTTTATTTCCCACATTCTCATTTACGTATTTAATCGCTTCGCCAATTGTTTGCTTTTACCTTTAACAAAATAACGTGTGATTGAAAATAACTTTGATTATATAATGCGATGTTATGTAGGGAGAAAAAAAAAAGAGAGAGATGGAGAAACGCAAATAAATCGTGCAAGTATTATGAAAAATATTTAAGTTTCAAGAATTATGTAATTATATATTTTTACCCCAGTTTCGCATTGGAAGTTTTTATCATTATATTGTTATGATATTTTGTTATAATTATCATTTGATATTTTCAGGAACGAAATTATACGAGGATAATACATACAAAGGACCAAAACTGGCCAGTATTCATAATTTAACTAATTATAATACTGCACCACGTGGTTGGGATCAGTCATTAACTTATTATCGACCAATCAAATTTGAAAAGTCACAGGACACGATTGTTTATTCCGATTTTTAGATATTTATACAATGTCTGCTACTTTTTCCTCCGACAGCCGAGTGATATAACTATCATGGTATATTTTTCATCACATTTTTAAATCACTTTTTTTTATCTCTGTAAAATATAATAAAATCAAACACATTTCCTTTCAGTATACAAAGCGATCATAGGAAACCATTCTGTGGAGATATCGAGAATGAAGGAAAGAAAAGAAAAAAAAAAACAAATAATTTGACTTTGTTCCTTATGGATTGTGGATCCACTATATTTTGCTATAGATCAATGAAATCTTACATATTACATTAAATCTATATTGATTGAAAGGGAGATGAAAATTTCTATTTCTTTTTTTTTGTGGCAATTCGATTCATATTGTTACAGCTTTACTTTGCTTGATATATATATATATATATATATATGTATGTATATGTATATGTATATATATATATCTACCTGTCTCTCCTTTTATTAAGACATTTACATTATTTATGCTTATTATGCTTTTGACAGTGTTACATTATTGCATAGTTTTCTTTATTATATCATGCGAATAAATGTTGTTTTCATAAATCTTTTTGAACGTCTTTTATGTCTTTCAAGATATCTGAATCATCTATGATATCTCTTTCCATTTCCTTCATTTATCTAATTGTTAAATAAAAAACGATTATATATATACTATAATTAACGGTCCTTTATCTACAATAAAAACGTATTATTAATCCTTTATTGTTTTTCCTTCACACGTTCTAATTATTTTATCAGTTTATTTACAATGTGCACTTATTAGATATCATAGATAAATTTCATTTATCAGTTACAATCATATGAAATACTGCTCTTTTTTATTATTATTATTATTATTATTATTATTATTAAATTTTTTAAACGAGTAAATCATCAAAGTAAAAAAATCGATGATTTATCTTTACGAAATATCAATGAATCTTATCTATTAAAATATAACAATCAAAGTCAAATTTTGACTTTTGAGTTTAAATAATATGATATGATCTATTAAAATTTTCTATTTGATATTCATCTGATTACATAAGAAATTTTATTACTTAAAATTATTTAGCCTTTTTTAACAATCATTTAATACTTATGAAAATATATATATATATATATATTCATATATATATTCATAGTTATAAATACATATATTACATATATATATTCATACATACATATATATATATATATATATATATATATATATATATATATATATAACTATTAAGATAATGAATTAAATTCGTAAAATAGATTTAGAAATAAATATAAAACGAAACACATAGATACCATAGTTAGCACAGAGTCATCATATTTCTTCTCCTTCTACATTTCTTTTTATCTCTCTGTTCATTTCGAGATTGCAACGGTCAGTCGTCATTCGAAGAGACAGAATAAATATAACCAACGCATTATCTCGTTAGTTTTATTCGAGATCATCCAGTGAGTCTCTCGCCATGTCGGGAAACATATCGCTACTGTTCTTACTTTCATTAGCCTTGTGTCAATTATGCTTCGTTTCAGAGGCCTTTTATATATCAAAACGGTTATTAGAAGAGAAGCACACATGCGGGTACGAAGTACGTAGAGAATTTAATTTTACAATTTTATAGAGAGATCAATTTACAGAAATTTATTTTTTTATTTTTATTTTTTCTTTTTTTTCTTTCTTTTTTTTCTTACTTTTGAACGATTACTATTTCATTTGTTTTTCTCTCTTAACCAATTTGTATAAATTCATTATGTTTCTTATTTATTATCAAAAACCTGAAGATAATTAAGATGTTTTTCTTTCTTTTTTTTTTTATTTTTTATTTTTTATTATTAATTTTTTTTTTTTTTTTTTTTTTTAACCCAGTCATGCCCAGTCATTCAACCGGATAAATTAAACATTCATCTGGTTCCTCATACGCACGATGACGTAGGCTGGTTGAAAACCGTCGATCAGTATTACTTTGGAAGTAAGTATACTATTACTGACAAATAATTATTACACTTTCTATTAAACTTTTCATCTATTATCAAGGTCAGTCTAAAATACAGAAAGCCGGTGTTCAATACATACTTGATAGTGCAATCGAGGCGTTATTAAAGAACCCCGATAGAAGGTAAAAACGTTATCATATACAAATGATATCTTATCGATAATGTAGATACATGTTCTAACAATAGAAATTTGACAATAGATTCATATACGTTGAAACTGCATTCTTGTGGAAATGGTGGCTAAGACAGAACGAGGATGTAAGAGAAAATGTGAAGATGTTGATAAACGAAGGAAGATTAGAGATTATCAGTGGCGCCTGGAGTATGAATGATGAAGCTGTCACTCATTATCATTCTATCATCGATCAGTTTACATGGGGATTTAGGAAAAAAAAAAAAAAAAAAAAAAAGAAAAAAAAAAAAGAAAAAAAGAAAGAAAAAACTTTTATATTCTTTTATATCGATTAATAAGGTTTAAATTAATTAAAATTAAATGGCAAAGAGGTTTTTGTTTTTTTTCCTTTTTAATGTAAACATTATTAAACATGCAGGAGATTGAATGATACCTTCGGTAGTTGTGCTAGACCACACATAGGCTGGCAAATAGATCCTTTTGGACATTCGAGAGAACAGGCATCTTTATTTGCGCAAATGGGATTCGATGGTATGTTGTTTGGTCGTTTGGATTATCAGGACAAGGCACAACGTTTGAATGACAAGAGTATGGAGTTTATTTGGAAGGCCAGTCCTAGTCTTGGTAAAGATTTTCTAATAAATTTTAAAAACGATTTAAGAATCACGTTTAAGTTTGTTTTTTATCTTGAAAAAATGCGGGCATATGTTAAGAAACAATTTTTTAAGACGTTACTTGCTACGAATTATTGTGCTATTTATTTATTTTTTTTTTTTTTTTTTTTTTTCTTCCCCTTTACTTAGGTGATCGTGCCAACTTATTCACTGCCGCAATGTTTAATACTTACAGTCCACCGCCTGGCTTTTGCTTTGACGTATTATGCAATGATGAGCCAGTGATAGATGATCCTGATAGCCCGGATTATAACGTTAACACGAAAGTACATAATTATCTATATTTCATATAATTCTCATAAGAAAATATATTTTAGAGATCTTGTTCGTTAAATTAAAACTGTTTGGAGCATTGTACTAACTAACAAGAGGAAGATTAGAAATGGAAATAATATTGAAATTTATCGATTAGATAAATTCATTTTATCAAATTTAGCCTTATAGTCGATATTATAATTTTTTGAAAAACTTACTTTATATATATATATATATAAATATAATTGAGTTGAATTATTTACATTTCTAATATATTTAATGCTGCTGCGAGATCGATAATAGAAAAATTGGATTAACATTTTCTCCTTACTCCATATTTTACTTTACTTAAATATAACGATATACTTCTTTTTCTCTTTTTTATTTTTTTATCAGATAGATGATTTTCTAAAATACGCGAAAGAGCAGGCCAAACATTTCCGTACAAATAACATTATATTGACAATGGGAGGAGATTTCACTTATCAACAGGCGGAAATGTACTTTACAAATTTGGACAAATTGATAAGGTATTAACGTTTCGATTTCATTTATCACAGATTTTAACTTGTCCCAATATATGTATATATATATATATATATGCGTGTGTGTGTGTATGTGTGATATTATATGTGCGTGCGTGAGCCAATAATATCAACAAAATTTATTTGCTTTTACTACTATCATTAACAATTAACTTCATTTAATCATTTTATTATCGTCATTTATTTGAACGTTGGAAGTATATTAGAATGTTGTTTGATCCGCAGCAGCATTAGTAATAACAATGTTAGGAACAATAACTCTAATAATCATATCAAAAATTAAAACCAAATGACTCTTTTTTTTTTTTTTTTTTTTCATTAGTACGATAAGTTCACACTTCGTACATATTAGTTAAAATTATTGATAAGATTTATATGCATGGACATACATTAAAGAAATGGACTAGTGACCTCTGACACCTGGTAAGTAAATAAATATTCATGGGCCGTTAACAGGTGGAGTTATTTTTGGCGTATGTACAAATTCAAGCGAGATCTTACAAAACTAATAATCTTATCGTCACTATGGGAGATGACTTTAACTATCAGCAGGCAGAAATGTGGTTCACCAATTTAGATAAATTAATCAAGTAAGTTTTGCCGTCTAAAGCAAATAGAAAAAAATTATATTCTAATATTATCGCGTTGGTGCTGTAACAAAAAATTATTACAAATGAAATATAAGGTAAAGATTATATAATTATTATAATACATGTCATAGCGTTATATAAATCCAATAATATTTGATTGAGTTACGAATAAGTTTTAATAATATTAAAATAAACATGTGCTTGAACTAATTGAACAATTCACGTTACGTGCATCATAAAAACTTATAATTTAACATAATATTTTTCAAAATGTTAGATTATATATATTTCAATGTAATAAAATATTGAAATTATTTATATCCATTTATTATAGATACGGAAACGAATTAAATGGATCAACGGTGAATCTATTTTACTCTACACCATCTTGTTACTTGAAAGCACTGCACGATGCAAATATTATTTGGCCAACAAAATCTGATGATTTCTTTCCTTATGCAAGCGATCCTCATGCTTATTGGACAGGATATTTTACTTCAAGGCCAACGATAAAATATTTCGAAAGAATGGGAAACAATTTGTTACAAGTAAATCTTCGTCAATTCCCATTTAATCTATCTGATATATCTAGAAAATAATTATCGTACAAATTTTGTATACGTATCAGTTATATTATTATTGTTTTTACAGGTTAGCAAACAATTGTCCGTTTTGACGAATTCGAAGGAAAACGAGAAAGAATTGGAGTATTTCCGTGAAGCTATGGGAGTTATGCAACATCACGATGCAGTTACTGGAACAGAGAAACAATTGGTTGCAAGTGATTATTCTCGTTTGTTATACGAGAACATATTCAATAACGAAAAAATGGCTGCTGAATCTCTTTAGTAATAACGACGATTATTATTTCATTATTACAAAAAAAAGATTTTTTTTTTTTTTTTTTTTTTTTTTTTTTTAATGACATTCTATCTTTCTTCAACAAGTATAATTTTTTTTTTTTTTTTTTTTTTTTTTTTTTTTTTTTTTTTTTTTTTTTTTTTATTTAGCAATTGGGCCAATAAAGGAAATATTTCCAATGACAATTTGACAATGTACTCTTGCTTGGAATTAAACATCAGTGCTTGTGCATATACCGAAGATAATGCAAATTTCATTGTGACAGTATACAATCCTTTGAGTCGGCCAATTTCCTCTTATATTCGTCTTCCGGTACAAGGAAATTCTTACGATGTTTTGGATATGACAAGTATAATAATATCTTTTGTTATAATAACTTTTACGATAAATCGAATGATTGATATTCTATCGAATTAAATCCATAGCGAATCTCAAGGTAGTCTCTCAAATAATACCAATACACGAGAGAGTATTACAAATACCTGGAAGAAAAAGTAAAGCAACGAATGAATTATTGTTCCATGCTATTGATTTACCAGGATTAGGTTACAAACGTTATATAATAAATGCAAAACCCGATACAGAAGAAACATTTATCAAACATACAAACACTATAGGAGAAGACGTAAGTAAAAAAAAAAAGAAACAAAATTCACATTTATGTTGGACATTTTTTTACTAACATTTTAAAATAATCTCTAACTATTCGACAACGTTGAATTTTAGCTCTATGCGATAAAAATTGACGAATCTGGTCAAATAATTGTTGAAAATAAGAAAGACATGGAAGTAGTCTTTGTTCAGTCTTTTCATTATTACGAAGGAGCAGTAGGTAATAACAAAGTGTTTGAAAATCGATCATCCGGTGCATACATCTTTAGACCTAAAACATCATCGACCTTTAATTTGCCATACGAAGGAAAATACTCTGTCATTAAAGGTAAATTGTCTGAAGAATCAATTTGAAAGTGAATGATCAACTATGATAATAAACTCCTAACGATAGACAACCATCATACATGCATGCATGGAAATGTATAACTCCTGACGATAGGCAACCATTATACATACGTGCCGTTTGTTTCAGGTCCTCTCGTAGAAGAAATTCACCAAACATTTAATCAATGGATTAGCCAAGTTGTCAGAATTTATAAAAAAGATGAACGTCTGGAATTCGAATGGCTCATTGGTCCTATTCCTGTCGAGTAAAAAAAATTATCATATATATATATATATATATAAAATAATTATTTCATTTACATAACATAATGATTTAATACCATAATCTTTTTTGTTCTTCATTATGTTATCACAGTGACAAAATTGGTAAAGAAATAGTGACGAAGTATTCGACTTATATTAATTCCGAAGATGAATTTTATACGGATAGTAATGGTCGAGAAATGTTAAAACGTAAAAGAAATTACAGACCTACTTGGAATTTGAAACTTTACGAACCTATATCAGGAAATTATTATCCTGTTACGACGAAAATCTCTTTGAAAGATAAATTAAGATCACTAAAGTTCTCCGTATTTACTGATCGTTCCCAAGGAGGTACCAGCATGGAAGATGGAGAACTGGAATTAATGGTAAACAAAAAAAAGAAATTATATGAGATTTAAAAATTATAATAATATTACCATATATATAAATCGTACACTTATAATACAGCTTCACAGAAGATTATTAAAGGACGATGCTTTCGGTGTCGATGAAGCTTTAAATGAAATGGCCTACGATACAGGTTTGGTAGTACGTGGTACTCATTGTATTCAGCTTAGTAATTTAAACAATAGTTACTCTTCGTTAAAAGAAAAAGAGATACCATTAAAGTTAGCACTTCGTCCATCGATCTTCATTACGACTCTCCCTGAAACAAATATTGATAATTGGCGTAACACTGATGTAATGTCAACGAAAGTATGTTGTTGTTTCTTTTCCAATTTTTTATTTTTTTTTTTTTTTTATAACAATTTAATTACTCTTATTTATTTATTTATAAGAGAAAAGTCATATTTATTATTATTTTATAGAAATCAGGACTGTCTAAGAACTTGCCACCGAACGTTAATATTCTTACTTTAGAACCTTGGAAAAATGGAACTATTCTATTAAGACTTGAACACATATTTGAAGTTGGTGAATCCAATGTATATTCTGTACCTGTAGACATTAATATTAAGGTAAGTATTAATATTGAAAATTAATTTTCGACATAAATATATACTTGTTGAGATTAAATATCAAATAATTCTATCTAATCTTGTCCAGGACTTATTTACATCATTCACGATAACATCGATAAAAGAAACAACATTGGGTGCAAATCAATGGTTAGAAGATAGCAATCGTCTAAAATGGAATCCAGAAACGAATGATATTCTAAGCAATAGCGAAGATATTTTCAGACCTATCAGAATTCAAGAAGAAGTGATTAATATACATTTAAAACCAATGGAAATACGTACGTTCATCATAGAAGTATTATATCATTAGTTTTAAATGCATTACTTATACATATACATATATGTATATGTATGTATATATACGAATGAATGAAATATATGTATTAAAAAAAAAAAAAGATTTGTATTATATCGATAATAAAAACCTATTTGTCATTATATATAATAATAATAATAATAATAATAATAATAACAATAATAATAAAATATTGCATTTATAACTATGTATCCAATGAAAAATCAGCATACGTATACACAAACACCAATGAAGAGGTATGATCAAATTTATTTATATACTTTTATCTTAACCCCTTAAGATGTAACAAACAACATTTAAATTTTTGTTGATAATTCATACCTGAAAGAAAATTGTATTATTTTCAAAAGTTTTCATTACGATATAGTGAGATGTCGTTAAAGGATGAAATAAAAGATGATCTACCTAAGAAAGTAAAGTCGAAAAGAAAAAATTACATCTATATATATTATATATATGTATATATATACATAATGTGTATATATATATATATATATATTTAATTTAATTAACACAGATGTCACAAGAAATACAAGAAGAAAATTCATGGGCTCAAACGTTGTTAACTATAACACCGGAGGATGATGCTGTACTAAGAGAAATCAAATCAAAGATTTTGGTGTCCGCAGACATGAATACCTCATTGGATCTAAATACCGATAGTTTTGTTTACAGACAACCCCTAACTCCAAAGTATCTCGTTGATTTTAATGAATTAGAGGAAGAAAATAATATTAAAGACGTCGAAGTTCAAACATATTTGCAAGGCGTATTGGTCGTTGACATTCCAATCGAATATAAGGATCAAATTTCACAAACGTTGTATATGAGCTCACCTTGTCCTCCTATGAAATATTATGAAGATATTATGAGTAAGATTTTTTTTCTGTTTTTTTTTTTCTTTTTTTTTTTTAATTATTTTTACTATCATCTTTTTTACATATAAAAGTTATTTTAAATATTAACATAAATCTTTCTTTGAGAACTTTTTGAATTTTATTTTCATTTTTATTGAATTGATTAACAAATAAATTGTGTTTTATTATAATAATAAGATTTTTATATTTTAAACATTATTAACTTACTAATATTTTAATAAATAAGAATTATAATAAATAATATTTTTTTTTCTTATTATTATTATTATTATTATTATTATTATCATTATTTTAATTATCTCTTAATCAATCTAAAATACAATAATCCAATGAACATTAAAAGAAAATCTATGAATAATTGATGAAATATTTATTAGCATCCATGAGAGACGGTCCAATGCCAGAGATAAAAAATACTCGTCAAACGCAAACAATACTTACGATTGATCCAGATTTAACTCTACAAATTAGCACAGAAATATTAAAAATCGACATTGCAAAGGAAGAAAAAGAAGAAGAAGAAATAAAAAATATACGTTTTGTATGGAATGAAGAAGATTATTTGCAAACTGAGCTGAATACCTTAATATCCGATATCCTATATTATCTAGAAGAACGTGTTTTTTGGATTTTAGATCCAACGAATCTCTTACGTCCGATTACAATTGAAAACTTTACTCAGACCTTGGTAAAATACAATGGAATAACGGATAAAATTGTAATCGACAACGAAACACAAACTGAATTAACTTGTCAACCTAAAAGTTCCAATACCGAATTACTTTCAGATTATCAAGCTAATAAAAACTTGATAAATGAAATATTAAATGATTGTTTGGACAAGACCATTGAGTCTGTAGTATTGACTCAATATATTCTCGATGAGATCATTAAAAAGTGTGGTGAATTAATTAGATATCCTCCAAAAGATCAAGATGTTCAAACTGTAGCTACTTATACGGTGGACGAAAAGAAAGATGATGTTTTACGTAAATTACAATTACCAATAGTCGTTGATTCATTGGAATCATCGATTGTGGTATTAGCGCTCATCGATGATCTGTTAAAATCGGTTTGTGAAGTTATCCATGAAAATGCGTATATTGTCACTAAGTCTATTATTCAAGATGCAGTTATAAAATCTGCGTCCATTGGTTCTAAAATAGAAAAAATACGAAATCAAAAACACGGTTAGTTTTTATGTTATACATATACACATACGCACGCACATATAAAATTATTATTATTAACCCTAGTTGTGCCTATGGATTATAAGACAATCCCAAACCGATTTTGAGTTCAATTAAATTACAATTTGCGCATTGTATGTTTCATGAATTTTTGTTTATGAGGAAAGAATTGAAAATACGTTTTCTAATCTACTGACTATTATTTCCGAGGCTTCAAAGAGTATATAGTATTTTTTTGAAATCAAAATTATTCATTATTCTACATAAATGACAATTGTTCAAAGTGCCTGGATTGTAGCGAATCTTTGAAAGTGCATAATTTGAAATTATTTTAAGATTTAGCACAACTAGAGTTAATTAAAAGTAATCATTAGAATTTTAGCAAGTAACTCTTTTGATTTATGTTGATGGTTTAACTCATATAAAAAAAAAAAAAAAAAAAGAAAAATTCTTTCAATAATTTAGATAAGCTAATCGAGCAAATCTTAAGTCAAAGAAGAGAAAAGATAGCAAAGTTAATGATGAAGAAGGAAACAGATACAGTCTTTACACAGACCAGTATATCGGGCATCCACGAAATAACAAAACTTAAGGAAAGTATTAGCTGTATTTGCTTAAAAGATTCAAAGTGTTATGCCTGCATAAAAAGAGATAAAGATATACGAACGTTGCGTACGCAGGATATACTTTTAGCTTATAGTAGTAAACCATGTCAGGTTGTTAGTAATTCTTTCAAGATAGAAGCTGATAAAGTATCTTCAAGTTGTATTACCGAAGAAAGATCATCATCAACGATAAGTACAACTTCAATTTTGAATGATTCTACCTCAGAATCAGCCACAACAATCGATATTGTTCTAAAGCCGAAAGAAAGAATAAATCTTACAGGTAATGTGAATATTATTTTTAAATTTATACGAAATATATATTATATTGTATAGAATAAGAAAAAAAGATATTTACTTGTTATTATTCAAAAAGATTCTCTTGATGGATGGACTCGTGCAATTGATACAGCTTTAACTATACCATGGTCTCCTCAAAGTAAAAAAAATCAATTTGTCTTATATATAAATTAATATATATATATATATATATGTATATATTTTATGATTAGTAAAATAAAAAATAATCTTTTTAATACGAAGGTTCCTTGAGTGACACCGATAAAAACGAAAAGTTAAATTTGCAAACTATGAAGGTATTGGAAATTTTGAAGAGTACCTTCTGTATTCGTGATACCTGTCCTATATCTGTCTTAGAAAAATTGACAAAAAGATCAAACGAGGTAGTCGATAACGTTCATGCGAATACAATTAATAATTCGTGCCTTTGTTCAAAGATAAAAGATGATTATGTTAATGAAGAAAATATTGAAAATAATAATAGTATTATCGATACCAAAACTTATAACTCGTCGTTTGAAAATGATAAATGTTTGTGTCATATTTGTTATACATTAGAAGATAGTTTGAGTCAATTTCCTGAAAATAATAATTCTTGTAACGTGAAAATTATTCCTATACAATCGACTTCATAAATACATATTTATGTATAGGATTCTTTCATATATTTGTACGTACAACAATTGATTTTATTACATCGATGTGCTATAACGTACATACGATGTATAGAATTCATAATATTCAATCTTTGTTATATAAGAAAATTTTACAATAAATTATAAAAATTTTACAACTTCTTTTTCTCTGTTTAAACTTTTTGAAGTAATACTTTTGTTATTGAATAGACTGTACACAACATCGTTTCGTCAATTATCTTCGAATACAATTATCTTCGGTATTAGATGTTTAACCGTACATATTGCATCATACTTTTTATTGAGTATTATATTATACGTAAGCAGTATGATCCAATCAATAATTACATATGCATTTTTAGAGCATATTTGAAAAGGTAAAATAATTTTTTTCTTTTCTTTTATGTAACGTACAGTTTACTCTGTGGCAGACATATTGAATCTATTATTGCCAGTTTTGTTCTTTCGAGATATATAAAATTTTTGGAAGTTTTTATTTCACATATATATGTATGTATATATACATATATATTGTGAATAAATTATTAATTTGTTATTACAAAAATGTATTAATCGTAAAATTATAAAAACCGAAAAATTAGATATCAAGATATTTATAAGCGTACAATATTGTCACTTTTACAATAGATCACACATGTCCTCTGAACTATAAATAATGTACATTTTCCGAAGTTTTATAATTATTTATGGCATGAAATGTTAGTTATTTGATTAACACGCGTATGTAAAGAAAATACCAAAGATTCTTATTTTTTGGTATTCATTAAGTAGTTCAATGATAATCACATATAAATTAATAAGAAAATATAATTTTATAAATACTTATAAATAAGCATACGTATAGTATCAATTTATAATTATATATAAAAGTCCAAAAGTCCATATATATAAATATATATATATAAATATATATATATATTATATATATTATATATATATTATATATCTTATATATATATATATATTTTATATATATATATATATATATATATATATATATATCTGTATAAATCTGTATAAATCTGTATGCTAAAATTGGTATGCTATTAATATTTTTGGTCAGATAAAATATAAGAGTAAAAATTATTATAGTAAGTAAATCTCTTAGTAAGATATTCTTATCGAGATAAAGTGCTTGACTATTAACGAATGAAAATTAAAAATAATAATAGAAAATCATAAAAAGGTCTTGAAAAAATGATGTAATAGATAAAAATTCTTCGTTGTTCGTAAAAGTAAATTTTGCATTGTAGCAGTCATCAAGAAATGTGTATTTCTATTTATAAAAAAAAAAAAAAAAAAAAAGAAAAAAAAAGAAAAAAAAATAAATAGTGGAAAGATGATGAGATAAAAAAACTTAAAATTACCTTTCCTAATAAAAATGTAACCTAGCATATTTCGATCTAAATTTTAAATTATCTGTAATACTTTACAGACGTTCATTCTCCTCATTCTCAGTCTGTAATTCTTTCATCGGCACTTCCATTACTGTCATTTGCTTCTCTTCTTCTAATGTTTCTGTAGGTTTAGAATGGCTCAAGTCGTTCCATGGTTGTATTTGTGTAGATCCAAAGATCCAAAATAGAATTGTTGCCGAAAAAAATACTCCTGCTGATAACCAGAACATAATACGCCATTCTTCTACTCCATTCTATAAAATAAATAATAGATATTAACAAATGTTATTAAAAATAATATATTCTTATATGGATTTTCGATAACGTTGGACATACTCTTTCATTGGTTAAAGCACCAATAATTGGTGGGATAATAAATCCAGGAAAACTACCAAAAGTATTCATAACACCATACAAAGAACCAGCAAAGTTCGGTGCAAGATCTTGATGATTTACTAAACTAGTTTGGCAAGCAGCACCATTAAAAGTCAATGCCAAGATCAACATCACCATTGCTGTTGTTGCATCACATCCAGCATAAGTCATAATAATCAAGGCAACAGCTGGACCCATATGTGCTAGTAATTAAAAAATATTTTTCAGTATATATATATATATATAAATAATAAATATATATCTTTGTAGAAAATGTAGTATTAGATACTCACAAAACAGCATAAATATTTTACGAATCAATCCTAAAGTTAAAATATTTTTTCTTCGAATATAATCACCTGCAGCTGCAAATAATACTCCAGCACCTAATCTTGCTATATAAGGTAAACCTGTTAGAAAGCCACCCTATGGATATAAAACATTTCATAATTGATTCAATATCTTTATAAATAACAATAAAAAAAAAAAAAAAAAGTATATTTCATTTATTATAAATATCAGAAACTAACCGATTTCATGTTGAATCCAAGTACCTCCAAAGTATATTTTGGACCATTAGTTGCAATGAAATATATGCCCCACATATTTGCAAAGTGAGCCCATAATAGAACTAAGAATGGTACCGATGTGATAACAGATTTTATAGGAAGTGGCATCTTTTGTTTTGATATAGATGTACCTATTTGCTCTTTTATATATAATTTTTCTTTTTGAGTGATTCCTGGATGAACATCAGGTGTATCATATATAAGATAAACCCACAGAACATAAAAAAGTAACATAAGTCCACTGGTAACATAGTATGCTGCTTTCCATCCAAAAGCACTGATTACTTGACCGCATAAAGAAAATGTTACAACTGTACCAAAAGGTCCACCTATAAAAAAAAAAATTGCATATATGTTATTTTTCTATTTGTTGATTATTTAACATTTAAGTGATTAAGATGTAACCTTGCATAGTCCACACAAACATCCCCTTTTCGCTAGGTGGTACCCATCTTGCAATCATTGCATGAAGAGCAGGATAAACAGCACCCTATAATAGAATTTTTAATAGGCTTATCACATCATTAAGTGTTATCTACTAGAAATGACATGTTACAGAAGGAGATAATGTGAAGTGCTATGAGATTAAATCCTTGAAGGATGTTAATAAACTAAAACTATAAAGATAAATTTTTGTTTTATCACTTTGTATAAATTAATTACTTATAATAAAGTTTTTCTTTCTTATCTTATAAGAATAATAATAAATGTAATGATAATGTAGATTATTAAAAAAAAAACTTACACCAAAAAATCCCATCATAAAACGAAGCACAAAAACAAAGCCATAGTGAATACTAGAAGCCCATGGCATCAGAAGATTTAATACTGCAGGAATTAACGTGGCAAATCTGATAATAACAATAACTTTGAGGATTAAAAAGTTAATGAACGATTGTATTAAAAGACAATTTAACTTACGCAACCACTTTAGAACCTCCATACTTTTCAGCTAAAAGTCCGGCTGGTACGCTGGCTGGTAAAACGCCATAAAAATATCCAGAAAGCAATAGCCCTTGTATATGCTGATTCCACTCATAACGTTCACCATACTGAAATTTATTTGGAATTAAATCATATACTAAATAATATTAAATATCAAAAGAAATATTTTTAAAGGGTATTACATCTTTTAATTCAGTAGTTTTATTACTCGTAAGAGAACTTTCAATACAAAGAGGACCAACAGTTCCAGTTTTACTGGTCGCATTTACCATAGCAACAATGGTAATAGACAAATTTGTACGTATCACATATGAGAACATACAGGCCAAAAACATCATTGCTCCAAGAATACCTCTGCGTGGTATTTTTTCTGTAAAAAAGAAAAAAAAAAAAAAAAGAAAGAAAAAAAAGAAAAAAAAAACAGATATGCAAATTGCGATTATTAATAGACAATAGGTTAAAAGTCATTACAGATAATTTTCATTTATATATAAATACATTCTATGCTGACGATGTTTGTTATGAACCTGACTGAATAATTAATAAAAAAATATTTAATAATTTATAATATAATAAATATTTTATCTTTTTAATAACTTCCTTTAATATTTGAATTATCATGACATAAGCCTGATAATATTTATTGTAATAAGTGAACTATTGTAAATTTTAATATCAACCTTGAATATTTTAGCAAAACAATTTTGTTGATAACAAACTGACATTTATGTAATACGTTTTATGACTTAAATATAGTTTTTTATCTTTGAATAAATTTGATCATTGCATTTAATTGATGCATTTTTTTTTATGCTAGAAAATATAAAGAATAATTTTAGACGTAAAAAAAAAAATATAAAAAAAACCGAATTGGCTCTATTCAGATGACCTTCCTAACATGTTTATAGAGTATACATTTCTCTCAATCTATTTTTGCAAAGCATTACGTGTATCTTCGATAAGATAGATTCAAATTATAAATGGTTCAAAGGTGGGTGAAATAAACTTGAAAAAAATAATAATGTGTGTATATATACACATACGAGAGTACGCACATTTTTATTAATATATATACACACGCATACACACACATACATACATCGACATAAAAATATTTAGCTATATATATATATATTTTTTTTTTTATGTATATATGTATATACATATATATATATATATATATATATATATATATATATATCAAATGTATGTTTATTTTTTATATGTATATGTACATATGTATATATATACATATATACGCATATGTATATATATATATGCGCATATACATAAACATAAAAATATTATAGCGTTATATTATAAAACAAATATAGATACAAATCGATAATTACACTTTACACGATAATGTATCATCAATCGTACGTGACATTCGAGTATATTGAATTATACCTTCTACTATGTATGTCACTTTTGCATTTCTCTGCTCATTTGTATTCAAACGAAATTAGACACGTAAACTCACTTTATAAACATACATATATTTCTATAGGAATAATAATAAATTCTTATTTATCATTTTATACGTATAATTGTTCTTTTCGTTCAGATTAATACGAACTTTTAATATAAAAAAATAAAAAAAAAAAAAAAATAAATAAATAATTTAAGAAATGAGATATGAAAAAGCGCGGCAATTTTAAACTAAGATATTTCTCCTTAATCATAATTCTTTATCTATAATAATTTCAAAATAAATTATTACTTATTCGAAGTATATGTATAATCCTTAAATTTTATAAATCGTATATAAGATATATGATACGACTAATATAATTTTAATTCATTCAAGAATCACTTACCATTGTACTTCCGGAAGAGAGTCATCTTGCCTTTCGTATGAGGACAATGATTGACGAAGGTGTCCCTTTGTGAATGCAAGTTCGTTGCACTTTCAAAGATAGTTCTGTCGTCTTATCAATTTAAATCCAACAATTTTTTCTTTGATCGAAGAACTTTCCTCGAGAGATATAAACGAGTATTACCTGTAGAAAATAATTCATTAATTAAATAATAGAAGATTTAAATTTAAATATAAATAAATAAATAACTACGAACCGAATGGAATAATCGACAAGATACTACATAGTACGGAAATACTACGTTATTATATACAAATGTTATTTATATATATTAACAATAAAAAAATTTTCAATAAAAAAAAACATTGCTACGTATTATTATTGTTATTAATATTATTATATAGATCTTTAAAGCTGATTAGAAATATTGTGTTTACGTAGATATCAATGACGTCATAAACGTTTCTAGAATTGTATACGTTTCACGTAGTCTCATCGTAGTTGAAAAATGCGCGGGTGTAGCAGCCATATTTAAAATCTATATTTACGCGGGAACGTATTAAAATCGTAATGCTTCGATTTATGCAATCTTATTTGTATATCAATTTCATTGATGTTATAGAGAATAAATCAATAATTTCTAACCTAAAAATCTCTCTCACACGCACACGCACACACACACACATATATATATATATACACACACAGAGAGAAAAAATGCGTACGTGCTAAAAATATCTTACATAATCTTTCATGATCGGTTTTCTAAAATCATTATCATAATAAGCACTGAAACTACTGCATACATAAATCTTAACAATGATGTTCAAAAGAAATGTATATACAAAAAAAAAAAAAAGAGCATATAGTATAAATACCTTTTTAACAAAAACAGTCAATAATATGAAGTAGACTTTATATTCACTCATACACTTATCGTATATGTACGTGCAAAGAAACTTATTTCGATTTGAAGAGAGTCAAGTACGAATTCGTTGACAAACGTATAAGGACGAATAGAAAACGGTACAAGGATAAATCAAAGATATTTCTAATCGATTACGAGATATCATTTCTCTCTTAAATATCTTGTACTAAGAATTCAAAATAAAAAACGAAGAGAGAGAGAGAGAGAGAGAGAGAGAGAGAGAGAGAGAGAGAGAGAGAGAAATTACGACGTAACGAATGAATGAATTTTATGACAATTATTGCTTGATTATTTTTTTGATATTTCTGTGGTTATGATACGACTAAGTTTACAGATAACATAGGAATGACGTTATCGTTTTAATCATTGTTTGTTTGATATCATTTATGAGACTCCATTCCTTTGTAATGCATTGTAATACATTCTTTTTTTTTTCTTTAATTTTTTTCTTAACACTTTATATATGTGCACGTATGTATTCTATTCGTTTAAATCGGTCCGTGTTTCTAACAAAAATAAAATGCGCATGTTTCACGGTAACGGATTTTTGAAAGTTGTATGATTTAACCTAAAAATATATAGAAAATAAAAAGGAAAAAAAAAAAAAGAACGAACAACAAGAGAATTCTGTATAAATGACAATAAATTGTATCAGTCATAATAACGTATCCAAATTATATTTAATATAATATTAATGAAACAATGAATTAACGATCGATAAAATGTATTAAACAAACAACTAATGTTTCGAATTCTTTGTGAAATAAGATTATCATAATGTTTAAAAGTTTAATATAGACACATATATACATACATACTTATATACCTACATAGATACATACATATATACATGCAGCTGTTTGCTTACGATGTAGTTTATCCTCTACTAATTTATAATCATTCTTACGTACACATTAATTCTTCTCTCATCAAACGTTTCACGCTTAAAACATCTTGTATTCGATATCATTATTTAAGATTTTACAAATCCAAATGTAAACGGAATTAAAGAAAGAAACGTCATAAAAATTGTGTATTTACGGATATCTGATTGAACCAAATGCAAACACGGTTTTATTAATTGAAAATAACTTCCAATTAATCAGTTTATTTTGTTATGGGGTTACAATACGCTTTCTTCTTTATTGAAAGGTTAAAAAGATAGTTCAACTACTCGATTGAAACTTATCTGGAACATTGAGAAAACGACGTAAAAATAAGAAGAAGAAAAAAAAAGGCGTGTACGTATTATTATCATACGTATGACTCGATGCATTATTACTTATCTATTTTAATAGCTTATGACGAAAAATTATTAAAGTTATTACGAAAATATATCATATCAAAAGTGATATTTTGTAATATACGTAATAATTGCATAGAGATAATTTTTTGTATAATTACTTAAGTTAACGTAATCTATGAATTCTGACCAAATGTTCGAATATACAAGTAGGACAAGCGAGAAAACTAAAGTAAACAGACAGACACACACACACACACACACACAAAAACACACACGTTGACATATGTTATTACGTATTCGTATGTATTATCTTATCTGAAAATATTATTTCATTAATATTATATTAAATATTTCGATATATGCGTCTACATTTAAATTAATTAATATTTCTTTTGCTATTATGTAATTTATATTAATTTGTTTCATGTACGAATACGATACCAAATAACGATCGATACAGACGTTACGTAATTCCGTAACCAAAAAAAAAATTTATTGATCTTGAAAAATTCTTTTTTTCTTTTCTTTTTTCGATTTTTTCGATTTTTTTTTTTTTTTTTTTTTTTTTTTAAATATTACGATGTTTTTAACGTTAATACGTCAAAAGAATATTTTACAAATTTGCTACGATTGTATCGCTATTACGTTTTTCTTTTACGTAGTCCGCAAAAATTATTTGCGACGTTTCTTCCATCGTGATAAAGAAATCGATGATTCTAGCAAAAATTATTATTTACGATCGACAAACCACACCTTTTTCATATGATTTATTAAGCAAAAAAGGTAGTCTCGATAGCGCGCCAAAAAAATAAGTCTACATTTTGATTCGATTTCGAAAAAAAAATAAAAGAAACAAATAACTTAATTTTATTCGTTAAAAATCGATGCATTCGAATAAAAAAATTTCCGTCAATCATTATGCCTAACGAATTGGTGCATTAAAATTATTATATTTTTAATATGAATTAACGTATGAATGCAACGTATTCTTCTATTTTGTATATAACTCGAACGATTGAATAGAAAAATAAAAATGTTTAAATAGAATTAAACGAAATTTCTAATGTTTTAACATTGTTTGCTCATGTACCCTCATTTTATGTAAATTTATACAATACTTACACATAGAAATGAAATTATCATAATTAAATATTTACACAAAAATAACACGCAAAAGTTACGGTATATACAATAAAAACTAACCTCTTATTTCTACACGTGCATACGTTTCATTCTTGTCCAGACTGTTAAAGTGAATTTTAACCGCGAAAGGGACTGCAATCAATATACTGTTAGATACACGTTACTGTGTGATTTCACTGTGATCGTTAATTTTTTCTCGATCATTTTATGAACTTTAGCGTCTTCATTCTTCTGCATTTGTTTTATCTCAATATAATATATACGTAAAAAATGCTTACAAAACTGAATTCTCGAGATGACTTGTATTTCTTTTCAGATTATTTAAACAACGCACAATAGAGAATCAGACAATAATCCAAGTCCGACGATGTAACATGATCCAATGTAAGCGAGCTTCTACCAAGGTTTTCTAAAAACTCAGTCTTTTTTTCTCTTTTGTTCTCGTTCTGCCGGTACTGTCACCTGTTAAACGATCCATGTATCGACGAGAAACGATAGAAGTGTCCTACATTATCATCGAGAAAAGTCATACTTTATAATCAATTGTTACGAGTCATGTCGATAAAACAGAATCTGATCGATATACTACCGACAAATTCGTAAGTAAAAAAAATAAAAACCTATATTATCGACAAATGGTAAATAATGTTATTAACAATCAAAATTAATTTTCTCATCATCAATTTACATATTACGCATTACTACGCACATGCGTGCACATACTCTAATCTATAATTAATTTTATTAATCTTCTATAGATATATAAATATTATATAACTATTATTACCGAAATGAAATTGATTGAGATAACGTTTGAAAAATCATCTTACTTCGTCTATAATCAAGGTAGAATCATCACAATTTTATTGTGCTGCAAGACATACAGTCAAATACAGAGATATATAATTAACACTATGAGAAAAAATCTTTGGATATATAACAAGTTTTCATTACAATAAAATATTTTTTTGCAAATGTTTTAAATACCATGTGTTTATAACAGTGCCAATCACGCTTGATATTCCTCAGGTCAATTATATTACGAGTATACTTATACTCTTTATAGAATCATATGTATATGTGTGTGTGTGTGTGTGTGTGTGTGTATGTGTGTATGTATATTTAAAGGATGTTAAGTTAAATATATTTAGTTGTTTTCCGTACAAAATAATCAATATGTTAGAATTAATTATAATATTTTACATTTTATATAATGGTAAATGAATATTTGCAATATATTTTATTTGTTAAGCAACATAAACTTTTTTTTAGTACGGAAAATAGAACAGAGAGTAAACTGTTTTATAATACATATAAAACATTTGGCATATATATATATATATATAAAGCATGTATACATACATATATATCCTGCATAAACATTAACATAAGTAAATATCCTTAAGCGTATGCGTAGATGTAGTTGAATTTTTAATATATATATATATATATATATTTTTTTTTTATATATAAAAAAAGATGTTAGTGTAAAATAAAAGATTGTGTTGATAAATTATTCTCTTAGGCTTTATATAAATAAATCGCTTTTATATCAGAGAAACTTTGCATTCTTTGTAAATAATCAACCACATGTTTTTTCTTTCTCATATCTCTATATGCGATTATATCCTGTTTTGTTTATACTTCGTCATAAGATCAGCTTATATAAACATAAAATTTTATAACAATAATATAACGAAAATTATAGGATATAGTAATTAGTAACGCTAATTATAGAACAATTAAGTACAATATATAAATACAATTCACAATAATAATTTGTAATATTATAATAAATGATTTCATTTTAGTGTATGTGTGTCCTTTTGTGTGTACACACACATGAGAGTGCAGGTATGTACGTATATAGATCAGATTTATAATAATGTAGTAATAATACATTTCATAATAATGAATTATTTAATCAAATAATTCCACCACCATTTATCTGCCTAGCATTTTATGTACAATACATACATTCCTTTTCATTCTTTCTCAATATAAATTAGTGAAAAAATAATGCTGCTTTGGCCATGATCTATCCATTGGTAATTACTACTTATATTTTCATTGCTAATGTCTACAATTTTGAATGTGATTTTTTTTTATTTTTTATTTTTTTTTTATTAGAATTTTCCTTAAATGGTCAAAAAATTTTAATCACACGCAGAGAGTCAATTCTTCTAACTGCACAGATTTAAAAGTGTCTTTATGCAAATAAACTATCAGACACTTATCATAGCGTAATCTAATTACTTAATAATTCATTATTTCTTTTCCATTTTTTTTTTTTTCGTCATTTCATTATTTATTAATAGCATTGAATAGCATTAATACTTTTAAATATTATTACTAAGTTAATATTATTTATATATATATATATAAATATATATATATTAATATATATATATACATATATATATATATATATATATATATATTAAGCGATTACTTATTCGATAAATGTTGACTCTGTTATTTATTTTGCCAATATTTTTCTTATTATTTCTTTCTATTATATTTTTCATTTGAATTTATACAATATAGAAGTACTTACACGTGTTTGACATTACAAAAATTAAGCACCTCTGACTTTGGTATGAAAAAAAATATATTTTGTAAACAGCTTTTCATACTACCAACACTTTATTCTAGGCAATAATTTTCTAAAAAATGTATTTCGTTGAAATACATAAAAGTTAATTCAATTTTATTAAATCGTACAAAAAGAATCTGGAATGCAATATTTAAGAGCTTCCTAATATTCAAAATGCATATGAAAATAAAAAGTGCAAACGCCAAAAAAAAAAAAAAAAAAAAAAAAAAAAAAAAAAAAAAAGAAAAAAAAGAAAAAAAAAGAAAAAAAAAAGAAGAAAACATTCATGGAATGTACGAGTTGTTTCTAGTAAATTACTGAATGAATAATAATTAATTTTTTTTATAGAATTTCACTTTAGAACAAAATTTAAAAATATTTTGCTAATAGTGAAACAATAATATCACTTTCATAAATAAAATGTTACAATCTATTATTTTATTTATTTATTTATTTTGTTTTTTTTTATTTTTTTATTTTTTTATTTTTTTTTTTTTAAATAAAATTATATTATTTGCTTGTAGCGAATTTTTCTAAGAAATTAAATGATTATTCCAAAACTACATATTGTCATATTAGATTTCTTCAAGTATTTCACAATTTTACTTGAAATGCAATAAAAGATTTACATTGTATGAAAACATGTTCACTCAATATGCATGTACTTTATATAACTTGCTTATTTCAAATAGTCAATGAAATCAATTTGAGTAAATTACTGTACAATTATTTCAGCTCGAACGTTAAGCTGATAAATATTTAAAGAAAATATACTTATCGTTATATCTATGATACAATATACTTTTTCTATGAAATTATTATGTAATAAATTAATATTTACTTGTTGCAACAAATAAGCAATATAATCTGTACAGTATGTGAAAATTAAACCTAAAGGACGGAAAACAGAAAACGTTAAACCTAATCAGATGTTCAATTCCAATGAAGTAAAATATTCAAGTTCAGTGTAATTATTATGTTTTACATTATATCCGATAGATGTGCTAAATATGAAAAATTTCTTTAACATTCTTTTGCTGATGCTAGACACCCATCCTATATTACTCTCTATTATCTATATTAATTTGAAAATTTCCATCACAATAAAATAGAACTTAAAAGACATACCTAAACCACCCCCATTGTGCTAACATTCTTCTTAGAAAATTAATGTCGAATTATTTGTATCTTGGACTATCCGGCGGTGTAGGCTGTGTATTTGTTCTCTGCTTTGGCCCACTTTTGAAAGACATCTTTTTAACAGGTCTTGGTGAAATTCCATGCAAAGCAGTATTTTCCTGAGCATCATTACTGAACCATACTCTGCTTCCATCAGAAGCTATAATCAATATGAATGAAATGAATGAAATTTTTCACATTTTTTTTATTTCACACATCGATTTAGAATAAAAAAAAAAAAAAAAAAAAAAAAAAAAAAAAAAAGTAAAAGAAAAAAAATATTATCTTAATTATTCATAGAAAGATAAATGAGGAAATAATTATAAACGAAGTTAAAAAAAAAGAAAAAAAAAAAAAAAAAAGAAAAAAAAAAAATTCCATTGAAAATATATTTTCTTCATTTATACATTCTATAAACTTTTCATAAATATTTTTCTTATATTTTCTATTACAAAAGTAAGAAGGAATAATTGTGCAATATGAAAGATTAATACAGACCAGAGAAAAAGAATGAAACAGAGGGAACAAAAAACTTTTTTAATACTGATGAAATCACCACCTGATTAAGTCAACGATAGGGAAAATAAAGAAAATAAAGAACTTATTAAAGTATAAATTTAAATACAATATTTATAAAATTGTAAATAACTTTGATAGAGAGAAAGAGAGAGAGAGAGAAAGAAAGAGAGAGAGAGAGAGAGAGAGAGAGAGAGAAAGAGAGAGAGACAAAGACAAATGAGACATAATAAAATCAGATAAAAGGGAGATCAGATAACTGTTCAATATAATACTGGAAGACAGCACAGAAATAATATTTAACTAATAATACTACCTTGTTGGATGGTGTTACAAGGTGGATGGGGGTTAGTGGACTGAATTAGTCACCTCTATTTGCACGAGTATCATTGCTTGTTGCCGAAGTACTGCGTAGACCAGAACGACCCTGATGCGAATCTATAAGTGCCGCTGCAAGGTTTGACGATGCTGTGGATTGCACGCTTGTTGTAGATCCTGATAGTATGATATTAATAATAATAATAATAATAAATCAAAATAATTGTCACTTTTCATGCTGTGTAATACCAATATGAAACTTTTTTTTCTTTCTCAAAATAATCATAATACTATTGTGTGACGCTATTAATGATAATAATAATAAAAGAAAGAAAGAAAGAAAGAAAGAAAGAAAAAAAATGATCTTTGCACGCAATAAAATTAAAACTAACCAGATACAGAAGACGTTCCACTGAATGGACTTGCTGGTTGTACCGGAGAATAGACATTTGCGGTGAACTCTTCGAAAGTTGTAGATTCTTTATGATTCCTCATTACTGTGTCGATAGATCTTGCCCGTTCCTCATAACTGTAATTATTTAGAATTATTTTATTACAATCCATCGTATATAAGTTTTCATGTTTATAATATATTATTAATATAGCAAACATACTAATGTTGATATAATGTAAGGGTTGATCTCTTGGCTCTACTAGCAGCCAAAGCTGTGGTTCTAACTAAACCAGGGAGAACTTTGTCTTCAACGATACATTCATCAAACAATGGACCAAAAAATGGGATTTCTGGCTTTCTAGAAATTTGTATTCTATATAACTTATTGTGCAATGGATAAATAACTATTAAAACATCACAAAATTCTGTCGGTATGATATCTCTACGATAATCTCTCCAATGTTCTGACCAAACAATATGAACTTCGTCGTTGCCAAGATGTCGTGTCTGAAAATAAACTTAATATAATGCAACACCAATTCCTATCTCTTCGATTAATAAATATATTCGTTAATCTCGTAATATCTAATGATTTACACACCTTTTGTAATAAACTTTCTGGACTATCGGATGGCATTCTTGTTGCTACATGAAAGAGAACTTCGGTAAAAGATGTTGCAAAATAAGGTGCAGTTACACCGGATGCTTTTCCAGGCACAAGACCCCCAAGAAAACCAGTATGCGATTCAAGTTCAACTTCCCAAGCTAATCTGGCTACAAAATTTTCATACTCCTTACTAGCTGCTACATTGCTTAATATCGAATTTTTATCTTCCTGTCCCTGACTAACATAAATCACTGCAATCTTATGTGTCTCTCTAGAACGTTGACTATCAAGATTTCGTAATTCACGTAGAAGTTTTTCATTTTTAGTAAGCAAATGTAACTTTCTCCGTTGTTCCCAACCAGACAGGCCCAAATGAGAAAATAGAAGCCGGCAGTGATGAAACGGTGCTGGTGGTTGACGGCACGATGGTGGACTAATTGGTGTCGCACACATGCTAAAGGAACATGCATAACAAAGTTACGTTCCAACCAATAACAACATTATATTATCTAAATGATAATTTTTTTCTAATTTAATATAACAAATATATTATATATAATAAATATATTAACCTAATATGTTGACTCCAATTATTAAGATGTTCTTGTTCCGCATTTCGTTGATTTAAAATAGTTGCAATAGTTTCACTTTCAAGGTACAATCCATGCGGTGGATTAGCAGGTGCATTTAATGCTATCTCCGGATTACACAAAACTTCAGGACTCGTATGTCCTATATATTGAAGAAGCTAAACATATAAAGCATTTCAGATATAATTTGTCTCGTGATACATCAAAAAGAAAAATTATAATGTATTGGACATACATATATATATATATATCGCGTATACTTACATCATCTAAATTGTCCATATCACTTGCACCATTTGCAAATGTTGGCAAAATATGAGGCTCGCGATGCCTTATAGTGTGTCTCGAGGCGCAACTCTGTTGCGTTATAACACTATTCAATTCTTCCTTATGAGATTTTATACCCCAATCAACTAAAATTTATAATATCTAATAAATATAAAGATGATAAAAAAATTGCAAATATAAATTGGATACATTAAAAGAGCTTACCTGATTTTGCAAATGGTGTTTGAAATTCATCGTCAATAAACGGTTGACTATACAAAATGGAACTATCCCAAGATGCTTTCCCTGCTAAATCTCGTAATAATACTCTTACTAAAGAAGGAGCCGTTGTTAAGCCAGCTGTAACTCCTCCTCCGGGTGCATCAAGTGCAGCTAATTCAACGAGGGACATTATAATTGAATTGGATAGCATTAATAATTGTATATTTGGTGCTTGAAAGATTGCAGAAGATAGTTCATCTCCTTCGATTCCTGGTACATCATCTAATTCAACAACTAAAGACGAAAGACGTGCTGCACCAATACCCATTGGAAAGTGACCGAGATGATTAATCAAATGCATCATTACCTGTCAAACGAATTCGTTTATATATATATATAAATTGCTCTCAAATAAATAAATAAATAAATAAATAAATAAATAAATAAATAAATATATATATATATATATATATATATATGTTTACCATTTTCGCTGCAAGCTGAACCGAATGGACATTACCACGATGAGGAGACTTTGCACATATTTCATCCGTTAAGTTATCCAAAGTGACATCGGGATCAAAATCATCATCTTCATCTTGATGACATTTATTCGTTTTTGGTGGATCTTTTCCTCCTTTATTTTGTGCTATGTTATCTAAAACCTAATTATATATACATGTATATATATATATATATACAAAAACTTAATAACATCTACAAAGTATTAAATGTACAATTTTCGATATCAATTGCTTTCTTTACTAACTGTGAATAATGTCATTAAAAGTGGTTTTCCTTGATATACACGTAATAATACAGTTGGACCCAAATTCATAGCCCATTCTCCTAAACAAAATATCATCGATATAGTTAATGGGCCACGCCTTTCTCGTAGAGTCATACGACCAAGAGTCTCTGAAAGGACCTATAAAATTTTTAATGTAGTATTATTATACAGTCATTTTTATACTAAAAGTAATATATTCGATATAGAGATCATACATGTGTGATTTTGCATGGTACATTAGGATACAATTCCAATAAAATGTCTGCCTTGTCGCATAAAAGTAAAAGGGAATCGCATGCCACCTGAGCAACTGTCACATGTGTAGCCTGAAAAAAATATATAATAAAAATATTATGTGATCTTTTATTCTGAAAAAGGATTAACATAAAATATTAGTAATATATAGAAAATAAGCTATAAATTATTTATATAATAAATTGGATATTCAATTAATAAACATATAAATTATAAAGTTTTTGTGCAATGCACCATGCAAGGATGATAAACATAGATACCAGTCAATAGAAAAATACTGGAACACCACACAATAAGACCACAATTGTACGTCCTTAAATATATATAAAAGAAAACTACCTGATCTACTAAAGGAAAATAGAAACCAGTCTTGAACCGCTTGATCCTTTGCATCTGCTGTCAATTAAACTTGATGGAACAGATATCTACTTACATGTTATTATCTTATACCTACTACAATTTATATATTTATATATATATACATATATACATATATATATTAATTATAGTAAGTATAAGATAATAACATGTATAATAATATATATATATGTATATATATATGTATTACTAAATTTATATGAAAACATTCTTTATACATTCCTTTCTTTTTTATCACTCAAAGCATATTGTGTGAATATCCATTTACAAGCAACTAAGATCTGAATAATTACTTTTAGCACATGCATAAATAATAATGATAAAGTTTAAAATCTATGTAAAACTATCTCATCACCAAAACAAAGTTTATATTTGATTATAATAAAAAGCTATTAACTTACCCTAAGCGCAAGAAGAAGAACAGTAACAGCCTCTGGAATTCGTGGATGTTGATTTTTACAAGATAATTCTCTGTACGCAAACATAGCTATGCTAGAAAGGGCTAAACATCTTGCTATTCCAGTTGGTTCACGTCTACAACTTCTCAGAAGAATATTCACTACATGTTCCTACAAATTTAACTGTATTATATATCCTAAATGATCATAATATAATTTTAAGAATTGATTCGAATATACCTTTGCATCGGGGCATACTATTGTTAAAATATCAGATCCATTTGGTTGTAGCACAGGTAATTTAGCTATGGTTGCAGGTAATGATAATAGCGAACCGATTATAGAGACAGCTTCCGTTCTGGGTGCCTTAAATAATAATAATAATTATTATTATTATTTATATCTGCAATGTATACGTGTATATTAAAATATATAAATAAGTACCTCGACATCTTGACTACTTAGTATTACATTAGCGGCATGGATATAATCCAAAATAAGAAGACTAGAACCAGGTAGATTTAAACTAAATAATCGAGGCCCAGTATATTTGACTAATACATGGAGTACTTTACTATCGTTGCTAGCAATGCCATTATGAACAGCACGATAAAAAAGATTCAAATGCTGTTTTGGTAAATTTATATCCAAAGGTTGAACAGTCAAGAGGCATATAAGGCGATAAGCAGCTAATTTTCCTACTTCATATTGAGCTGGTAATTGTATTGCCTAAAATAAGGAATGCTTATATTAATGAAAACATACTCATAGAAATATTTATACATGCCTACATGTATATGTGAATATACCTTAAAACACCATGGAGCAATAACTGTTAGAGGTGGAATAAGTTCTGGAGCAGGAGGTGTTACTTGATTGTCCCCAGAGATACCTTGATTTAAGCGAATCTATGAAAATTAAAATACTATTTGTATAAAATGATTGTTGTTGTTAGCTTTACAAAAAAAAAAAAAAAAAAAAGAAAAAAAAAGAAGAAGAAGAAGAAGAAAAGTGAAAATGTACCTTTATAAGAGTTTGTGTCAATTGTACAAGATAATCCATAACTTGACCATGTAATATTGGATCTTGAATATTATTTACATCACCCAAAGCAGATAACATTCGCCTCCATAATACAACAGCAACATCTGGTAACCATCCTCGTACTCCACCGCCTGCCATAACAGATCTTCTTTCTGTTATATCATTTGTATCTGTAAAATATAAGATCATATAAATATTATTACTTCCAAGAGATATTATATCTCTATTACTCTTCTAACTTTTGTCATTCCTATAATGGATAATAAACAAATTAATGCATAGTAAGCCAAGTGATTAAAATTTAAATCAGCATAATGCAATCTAGCTCTTATCTTGTAATAATGTCAAAAATGTAATGCTATCTTGATTGATGAAATATAGATCTAAAATTTGATTAATAAAAACCTCGTTGTACTCTAGTAAACAAAAATGTATGTCGAATGTAGACAACATATAATGAGAAGGAAAATACGTACCAATACTGCTGCCATCAATGTTCTCTATTTGTATTGGACTATCTTTATTGCTGTCAACGCCACTGCTTGGTGTTGGAGAGGGACAACGTGGAGATGGTGGTTCACTATCAACTATGACAATGCTATCCAATGATTTAGCACGTCTGTTTGGTAGCATTTTTCCAGTTATTGATGATGTAGGACCACTTGATAGTAATCGTGCCATATCTTGCTCTATAGATAGGGGAAGTACTGCACGCGAGGAAATTATTTACACTTAATACAAAAGCCACAGACACTATGAAGGTTATTGATATTTGAATAGATTGTATTTCTGCTACTCCAACTCAGGAACAGTTCGTATATGATGAATAAATTGAAATTAAAAAGGAATATATAAATGTGAATCATTATTATGAAAGATGTCTACTAATAACAGAAATAAAGTAGCATGATGTCTGACACAAAAAATAGTTATTTTTAACTTAGTGTGAGTAGTAAAGCAACAAAAATATAAAGTTATAAATAAATTGCACACAGTATCAGTAACATAGATGGCACTACTAACAGAAGAACATGAAATTTGAACTTTATAAACAAAAATCACTCAACATAATTATTTGTATTATTAATTTTTTAACTCACCAGGAACACCAGTATGTACAGTATGAGTTCGACTTCTATGAAACTTCGTACGAGCTTTTCCATTATAAATAGTGTTATCGCTTGCACTGCGTGGTAACATTCGTCCTTTTCTTAAATCTCGTAATGGATGATCTATTACAATCAATATAATATTATTAACGATTATTATTCGTAAAAAAACTCATCGATATAATAAAAAGATTATGCAAATGAAATTGTACCTGTTACATTTTCTTTTGATGTAGCATTACTCTCTTGATCAATACTTCCTTTACATGGTGGCTGAACACTTCCTATCGATGCAGCACGACTTCCAACTCCACGACGTCTTTTTGTTTTTTGTTCACTTAATCTATCTAATGGTAGATCATTTAAATCTAAATTGTATACATGCCTTGCAAGTACTCGTGTTAAAGTATCCAATGTTTTTGCCCATTCTCGAATTAATTCTTCCCATTGCGTCAAAGAAGATAGTACTTCTAAAAACTGATCCCAAAGTTGAGTAGATATCACTACATTTAAATTGGCTTTTATCCAAGTAACAATCAAAGTTTGAAATATAGCAGGTGCTAATTTGCCACCAATTGTTTCATGGTGTTTGCGACGAGATGAATTTTCACTCAATACTAGCGACGTAATTTGAAGAAGTACTCTGAGCAATTGCTCCCACGTTGCAGGCTCCAATCTTGAATGCATGACAACATATCGATAAACATTCAAAACTCTTTTACAACTATCGGTTTGTTCTTCTATTAAAGCTGCAGTTGAATTTAAACCTGAATATTCAAGGAAAAATACGTGTGATGCTTGTGTAATAAATACTTGCAGTACATTTTGTAATCCTGCTCTTATAAACAAATTTTCCCTATGTATAGCACCTAAATATGAATCATTTCTCAATCTAGTTTGACGAAAATTTTCGGATGGACTCTTATCTGTCTCATTAGAATCTTTTTTCAGACTATCATCATAGTCTCGTTCTTTATGTCCATCCAAAGGTTCTAACATAAATGGTGGTAATTCATTCATTTGTATCCAATCCTTATATACAGCTATAGCTTTTCTTATTGCTCCTGCATGACTGAAATCTAAGAGAAATGCTTGTCTATAAAGTTCATGAACAAAATTAACATTATCTCTATTTCCATAGAGAACTTCTCTGACTAAAGTAACAGCTGATATAGTGTTATCTTCTTGATTTTGATTATCGTGTTGAGATAGTGTAGATTCAGGTGAAAGTAAATTCGAATCACTCGAATGTTGTGTAACTGAAACGCGACGCAGCTCTGACTCTGGATTTTCTTCATTGGGTGTTGTGCTTTGTGGGAGATGTGTAAAAAGACTATCTTTTCTTGCAACATGAGTAAAGTTTGCGATCCATTTGATTAGTGCAACTTTACAAAGAACATAATTATTCTGACTTTGATTAGTTGGTTTTCTCATTGTAGGCAATTCTAAATTAGGCTTATATAAAGAAAAATTGTCATCAAATTCTGGACATATATAACGGAGGTAAGTTGCTTTAAAACGTTCTAATAAAAATTGAAATGTCTTGTGCTGCCTCGTTGTTTTATCTCTCCATTCTATTTTGACTACTTGTGTAACCATGAACTCCAATAATGCTTCTAAAAATCTAACAGTCTCATTGTCTAATGGCTTTTCTCCTCCTTGTGGAGGTAAAATAGGTCCACCATCTACCTGACTTATCGGACCCTGATTTGAACCATTATCATGAAAAATACTCTGTATCACTTGTGCATCATAAAAGTCTCTTTTCTCTTTCTCATCAGATGTGCTTGTTCTCGTTGATTTATCTTTTTTGTTATCAATTTTACGTTCACACTTATAGTGCAAAGATTGTGGTGGTGGAAAGCCTGGGACCAAACAGGCAAACATTTGATGGATATGTTCAGGAGCATTTTCACCCAGTGCTTGATACCATAAAATAAAATACCTAAAACATATAAACATATAAACATATAAACATATAAACATATAAACATATAAACATACATACATACATACATACATACATTCATACATACATACATACATATATACATACATACATACATACATACATACATTCATACATTCATACATACATTCATACATACACTCATACATATATATATATATATATATATATATATATATATATATATATGTATATCTGTTTTACAACATTATCTTATATTTGTACATAATCTTATCTAAATTATGAAGTCTTCACCTTATGGCCTGCCTACGAAGTTTCCAACTATTTCCAGGATGTAATAACTTTTGTAGAATTCTTGCAAGACTATGACATTGCCATCGTTTATTTAAGAGTTCAGGAAGAAGAGTTAAAACTTTTTCTAATAGATGTAATACTTGCTCTAATTCTTCTCTATGTGCCTTGTGTACTAAAAATAAAGTTTAACATAAGTTTAACATTTGTCATCCAGAATTCATATAATTTGTTACTATTTAATCCAAAAACTATATATATATATAATATAATATAATAAAATATTTATCGATATAATGATAAAAAATAATATCATTTCTAATATTTAACTTACCGATATGAAAGGAAAGTTCTGTCAGCATAAGAGAAAAGAATTACATTTAACACAATTAATATATGAAAATTATTTGTAACAAACAAGTACAATTAAATAAGACTTTTAATGTATTGCCATGTAATGTAATAATTTAATGCAATCTTACCACGCTGTCGTAGATTGGCCTCAGCAGACACAAAGCAGTCATATAATATAAAATAAACATGACTAAAATTTCCTTCAAAAAAGCCTTTTGCTTCATCCGTATCAACATTTTCTAAAAAAAAATCATATAACTTAATGTTAATCTTATTATATTCTGAATCTTTGACAAAGATTGTATTTATAGAAATGATATATGTTACAAAGTGGTCTAAAAATATTTTAACCAGTTCTGGAATTCCAATACAGATGAGTATACAATATTATCTGTATATAATGAAAGTGTAATTTTAGCTGGAAGTAGAGGCCACTATGAGTTGGTCGATGTGGTCATGTGGTTTTGTGATTAGATACCAACTACTTGCAACGTAGTATAATTACAATATATCATAACTATGTATTATATTTTTTTATTTTGAATAAACACCAAAATCAATCAAGATTATATGAATCTGATTATATATATATATATATATATAGATATATATATATTATAAAATAATATATATATATTATATATTATATTTAGATTACATATATATTATAATATATTATATATATATATATATATATATATTACAACATCATATAAATATAATAAATCCTTGAATAGTAACATTTTATTCGTCGAGCAAATTTTATTGATCGAAAAAAGTAAATGATGTAATAATAGATAACTGATATAATACAGTAACTTCGAAAACTTTAATAAATATTCATTTGTTATAGAGTAAAACTTAAATACTGAGAATATTCGCCCACTCCTTTTCTCTCTCTCTCTGTCTCTCTATTTATCTATCTATCTATCTATCTCTATCTACCTACCTACCTACTTATGTATCTACTTACTACTATCTAACTACATATTTGTCTGACTGTCTTATTCTATTCATTCATCTCTCTTTCTCTCTCTCTCTCTCTCTCTCTCTCTCTTTCTCTCTCTTTCTCTCTCACACTTACTAAAGAGACAAGTAAATTTTAAGGTATGACCTAAACAGTGACATAAGCAAAGTTCGACGTTCGAAGATATTGAAAGCTCACCTAGGACAATTTTAAGATGTTTAAATCGAGTCGCACTGTCCTTTTTAACATCCTGAACTTTGAGTGTTGACTTTTTGACGTCTACATGAAGTTTTTTACCGAACATGGTTCAATGCGAGCCGTAGCCGGCCGCGGATGCAGAAAATACCATTGAGGGTAAACGAACAAATCCTCATCGATAAAGATCCAACTAACTATACACTCTAACCATCTCGAAGCCTCGAAAAAGCGCGGCACCTCTATCACGAAACGCCGTCACGATTTTTACGAATACGTATAACTATCATCAGATGTACGTAGCGGCCATCTTGATGTCCACGGCGCGCACTCTTCATAACCTGTCGGGGCAATGACATCATACTTTAGTCGTGTCAATATTTTTCACTTCTTTATCCCGAATATATTTCAAAAGATCATACTAAATTTCTATCAATGTATTACAATAATAAAATACTTTTACTATCTTTTACCTTAATTTTACAATTATTTGCGTTCATCCTGACGAGACAACGAATTTTTTTTTAAATATTACCGCTACCGAACTGTTTTATCTACTGACGTTATGTTAACATCTTGTTGAATTTCATTGAAGAATCCTATTAATCCATGATATGTTTTAAATCTAAGAATTCAATATAATTACAAATATGAATGTAAATATAAGATAAAAATTGTCGTTGTATCACCGATGACACGTTGAATTCATTTTTAATACGCAATTGAAAACAAGCTTGATGGCGCTCCTTGTTTATTCTTGATGTCACATGAAAAAGCGTAATTATGAAATTGTCAATTATATTCTTTTAATTTAAAATCAATGTGTTCTACTATTAAAATAAGATTTGATTTCTCAAATTTATATATACCACATAATGTGTCCATATTAATTATATTAATTAAAAAATCATAAGTGGGATGCAACTTTACCGACATCGAACTACACCGATCAATAATCGAAGTCACTAGCGACCAATTCACACTTATTCTTTCGATATTACAATTTTTCGATTATCGAAAGGGAATCATTTCGATAATCGAAATTGAGACATAATAATAGGTAACGGAATTTTGGACAATGTCGACACCGGGACGATTAAAATTACGATCAAAAAATAGAATTAAAGAAAAAATAAATAATAATGAATTAATATTCGAACAAAGTATTAACGTTCAAGAACAAGAGAAAATAAAAGAGTTATGGAAGTTTTTAGATCTGCAATGTGATTTGCAACCATTCAAACCATTGCAATGTACGTATCGTTTGCTTTAATATTAATTTCTTACAATTTTCCAATATTTTCCTTGATAAATTTTTGGTGTTGAATCTGAAATAGCAAGAAACAAATTATCTTTATGTTCCTCTAAACCTAATCGTCCTTACGATCTTTTCGAAAAATCCAAACAATTTGTATGTGATAAAACTTCTATTTTAAAATCAACATCTTCGTCCGACGAAGATTTAGATAAAAAAAGAATTTGGTATCATGGCTTACGATTTTTTCAAAAAATTGGATTAGACAAGGCTGTCCTCTTTAAAGACAAATGTAAATTCTGTCTCGCGGAAAAAGATCTCGAGTGAGTTTTAAAATATATATATGTGTGTGTGTGTGTGCGCGTGCGTGTGTGTGTGTGCGTGTCATTAATTAAATAATTTTATAATTAAATAAAGATTTACGTTTCCAATTATCGTTTCTTTTCACAGGGAAATGAACACGGATTATACCGATACAATATCTCAAACGTACGATGAACTGAAAGCGGAAATGGCATCTTTTGAAAACCGATTAGCAATACGTGAAGTGGAAAATTTGAATATTCTAAAAAATTAATTGACGGTATTTTAATTCGTATGGAAGCAAATTCTTCGTGAAGAAATTAAATAGTATGTATTTATATATAAATTATATCAAATCTCGTAATACGTAAACGCTTAATAAAACTAATTTAATATTAATTATCCCATTTGTATTAACTCTATCTCCATCATGGATAAACTGTAAATACGCATACCTGATAACTTGATTATTTAACATTCAATGAGATAAAATCAAAATAGAAAGATAAAAAAGAAAAAAAAAAAAAAGAAAAACGATAGATGATCCAGAGATTTTAGGATTGCGTCTATTAAATAAGAAGGAAAAGTGATAGAAAAAGAAAAGGGTTTACCGAGAAAAGAGAAAGATAAATAGAAAGAGAATGATGGAGGGTTAAAGATAGAGAAAGGGGGAGAGAGAGAGAGAGAGAGAGAGCGGAAAGTAGAGGAGAGGAAAAGCAGTCTCGTTGACGGAGATTCGACGAAGCAGCGATGTTTAATCGGTGTTGGCCCGCATCAGGTTGATCGAGGACCCCCCAGTCGGGTGTTTGAGGACGACGACGGCGACGTGAGGCACACACTGTGGGGTACCCTGGAGCACACCGTTGGGGTGGGAGAGGAAAGGACGCGAGTAAAAGCGAGGAGGGTACCCGGCTAGAGGCTACGCTGTGCCGATGAAGCGAACAATGGAGGCGGGATGCTCATTTGTCTGCGGGTATTGTTGTTCACTCGGCCGGAAACACGAGAGCTCCGTACTCTCTCTCTCTCTCTCTCTCTCTCTCTCTCTCTCTCTCTCTTTCTTGCTCCCTCTCCTCCCTTTGTCCTTCACTCACCATGTCTCTTCCTCTTCTTCTCTATATTTCCTTCATCCTAATTCTCTTCCTTCTTCTCCTCGTCTACCTCCACCTCTTCTTTTTCTCCTTCTCATTCGTTAGTTCCATATCTTTATCTATCTTTCTTTTTCTCAAAATATCACTCCAATTCCTTCTATCATCTCCCGTATTCGTTGTACCTCTACAACCAAACATAATTCATCATATCGAAAACAACGTTATAAATGTATTAATATTTTTTGTTTATATATTTAATATTTTATTACTCGTTTTATTTAGCTTTTTTTAACATTTGTATTTAACAGATTGCATTTGCGTCATGTATGTATTAAAAAAGAAAAAAATTACAGTCATATAAATATATTTCCGTAAAATGCAAACACAACTCTATACCCCATCACGTTAATATACAAACATGGAGCACATTAAATTGATACTGATTTATGTTTGAATTTCGGATACAATACGAAAATCATGTTGATTGGATGGCTCTATAAAACACGAATAAAGATCGTTTGATGTTTTTCCGATTTTTAGAAAGATTGCGCGTGGACCATTTTTCGAAGTAGTTTAAAGAGCAACGTTGGACAAAGGTGATCAGAAGATCCTTTCGATAGAGAGACGAAGGCTCTTCCCTTGTGCGAGTCTGCGTTCGATGACCACCGATGCGGACAGTAGCCATCTTGAAAACAGGGTCCCGTTTCGTGGCTTCTTCTTGGGAAGATGTGCTTGTATTTGTTCGCGTATATATAAGACGAGTGTGCAGAAGAGAACAAGAGAAAGAGAGAAATGATAGATAGATAGATAGAGAAAGAGAGAGAGAGAGAGAGAGAGAGAAAGAGAGAGAGAGAGGTAGACGGTGAAACACGGCGAGAGGATGTGGGGGTGCATTCTGGCTCATTGGGCAGATGAACAAATTCGTCATGACGTACCCGTGGATTACGTGCAGGCCCACGTTGGTCCCCGAACTTTGGGGCCCTGTGCATCAAAGAATGGAAGGAGAAAATCAGGGTGGAGGAGACACGTCCCCTGTCTTATCTTCAATATCTTTTCTCTCTCTCTCTCTCTCTCTCTCTCTCTCTCTCTCTCTCTCTCTCTCTCTCTCTCTCAGTTTCTCTTTTAAGCTTCCTTCTTAACGGCTCATCGAACACACCGACTACATTTATATACGCATACCTTGTATGAATTTGTTTGTAAATTACATATCAGGATATTGAACTTATTTTTATTAGTAATTTACTACTGATAATTACGATTTAAAACATAGATCTACTATAAAAAGAATAAATTTCAAATAAACAATGATGCAATGAATTATATACAAATTATAATATCAGGTTCGATCCTTTGAGGATCGTTATGTCTTTTAATAACGTTTGAAAAATATGATATCAGACCTTATAGTTGCATTCATTCGCCGGATGTTATTCTTTAATTAATACGTGCCTTATCGATGCTTGTAGATACTTTTTGTTCGCTATACACTGATGCCACACATTGGAACCCAATGCTTTCTTATTCAGCAACATAATCAGAACCTTCGACGAATTCGATCCTTCAAAGAAAGAACGATCGATGATCGGACATAACGCGAATTAATAGGTTAAGATATTCGAAATATTTTGTTGTAAAAAAAAAAAAAAAAAAAAAAAAAAAAGAAAAAAAGAAAAAATTAAATAACACATTGTGGTTATCACAACAATTTACAAAGTCTCAGAGGAGAAGAGGAAATCATTTAGCCTACTTGGACAATTTGTCATGTAAATTCGAACTTAGCATGATTACACGGCTTGACGATCGGCCTCGCAGCGGTTTATGAAGTTAGGCCACGTTATATTTTCGCTCGAACGATCACGATCGATATTTTGATCCATATATATAGATCCGATGGGATCATGCCAGATGGCCTATGGGATATCGAACGGAGGAGCCCATTATGATGAGACCGCTCGAGCATCCGTAATGAAATTAAAAATTAAGAAGGGGAGACAGAGACCACCGGTCAAAAGATGGACTATAAAACCCCACCCGTTTTTGCTTGGAATACTTGAGAGAATTTTCCAGGAATACCGATCGTTCATCTTTTTTGTTTTTATGTATTTTTTTGATAATTTCTTTTTTCTTTCTTTTTTTTTTAGGTACGAGCTTCCTTCATCCGTCGAGTTCTTTTCTTTCTCTTCTTTCTATATTTCGTAAAAAGAACTAACTCATTTTGCATATCAAATTATTTTTTTCACGTTTCATCAACCAATTCACGAGGATTGAGGATCTAACAGCAACTTTAGTAAATTAAGGAAAATGTGTCGTGCGTATAAAGAGGAGCGGTAGTAGTCGTCTTATGCGACTCCTCGGTGACTTAGCCAGACGGAACGAATTATTCTAATTCGTTCTGTATTCGGACTGGCGCGTCACTAGGAAACGTCCATTAGACTCTCTTAGACGTAGCTAACCGGACCTAGACAATGAGTTAATTAGCAAATGGCGATTCTCACAATATGTAATCACTGAAAGGAGTAATTTATCTTTGGTTCCTTGGTTAGAAAACGAGATAGATTTTATCTAATAATACTTTTACATTATTCTTACAATTTAACGATTTAACATTTAAATGTAACATTGAAAAATAATATTGGTTTTATAAAAAGAAAAGAACAATTGAAAAACTTTAAGTGACAATATTAACCCGATGCATATCAATTGCAATTCTTTTCTTTTTTTTTTTTTTCGGAAAAAGTTTGCCTAGTTCAAAAAAGGAAAGAAAAGAAAAGAAAAAAAAGAAAAGTGCAATAAGCGAGAAGTTTGGTCACGTCGTCGTTATGCCGTTCGTTCGAGAGAGGAAGTGGACGACGGGTGGAGGGTCGAGGGACAAGTTAAAGTATTAAGTAGCCGTCGCTGCGTCCGCTGTCAGTCTCCGCTCTAATTAATTGTAATTGACGGCCGCGCGAAGCCTCGCACATTGCTCGCACTGTCCTCCCTCTACATCTCCTCTACCACCTTCTACTCGTTGAGCACCATGTCGTACTGCATAATCGTCCCTAGGAGACCTTCTCTCTCTTTCTCTCTCAATCTCTTCCTCCCCCTCTCCCTCTATATTTCAAAATCTTTCCTAGATCATCAAGAAGAGAGAAAAAAAAAAAGAAACTTCAGCGACATCGATATTCTTATCAATTTGATCGATCAATATCTCTTTAGGATTCCTTTGTTAGATAATATCTTAAAGTTTACGATAATTGGAAATCGTTGAATGTACTCTCTAACTTTTGTATTTATTTTAAGGAATACTCGATGGAAGATCCCTCGAAGAAATTATAAAGAGGAGGCAAAATCGATGGCAAAAAAGAAGCAAATGATGTAACTGGTCGCCCAATTTGCATGATTAGCACTGGCCCTCTTTTTTCTCCGCTTCGGTTAGCCGGTTCGCATCAACGGGCCACGCGCTAGATACTTGGATTCTCACGGTACGTACGCCAATTGGAGTCAACTCATCTAAATACTCTCGTACTACCCACTATTGTCGTTTTCTACAAGCGAGTACAGACCTATTATGTAACTCCTGCGAACGTGTCGACAAATTTGCCCTGCATTCATCAATTTGTACTATAAGTCTCTCGTAAATTCCACTTTTGGAATTTTTCATTTATCTGGGACATTCTATTTTTAGGGTTATACACAAGCGATTTATCGATTGGATATGTAAGAGAATATATGTTGACGATAAGAAAAAGAGAGAGAGCAAAAAAAAAAAGAAAGAAAACAAGAGAAAGAACTAGCTAGAAAAATGAATGTACGGGAATGCCTGTAATTCTATAAGTCTAGGAAACACTAGGTAAATGTGTAACAAACGTGGATTTCTTTCGGAGACGGTTGTTTCCCAACGGCAAAGGAACTTGGGAAAAAAAATTCGAGGCGAGGTGTACGAGAAAGGGAGGAGAGTGAGTTGGACCACGTGGAGTACGATTTCAGTGGTTGACACGCACGCGATATGGCGCCTGGCGATGCACACAGCATTAATAGCACCTGCAAGTACAAACGTACTGTAAAAACATGTACCTGCATAGGTGACTCTTTCTCTCTCTCTCTCTCTCTCTCTCTCTCTCTCTCTTTCTCTCTCTTTCTCTCTTTCTTTCCCACATACACAGTCATTTGCATTCTTCAACGTGCCTATGGGACAGAGTATTTTTTGCGAGTTTCGTGGATGTGCACGTATAATGCATGCAATCCGGACACATAGAAAAAAATATACAGAGAAACGAGCGTGAGCCCGCGCGCGGGTGTATGTATTGGTATATGTATGCGCGACCGACGAAACGGAGCTTCAACGTAATGATATGGTTTTCGGTTTCTGTATTGAAATACGATTCTCAGTGGGGTAGGTCACGCCGCACTGCTAACACCCAGAATGTGTTTGTACTTACGAACGTATAAATACACGTAATACATATAACATAAATACAGCATGCTGATGTATAAATGTTGTAATTTATCCATAGAAGAATAATGTCCTTCGATTTTTATTCGGTTTCTTATTAAAATGGAAAATCCTTATGAGATCGAAAAGCTTCTATCCGTTTGTATATCTAAGATGGACGTGATTGAATAATAATCGTTTCTATTATTTTTCAAGAAATTGGAAAGAAAATATTTTGATGTTAATAGTATCGGATTTTAAATAATATTAATAAATGGAATTATTCCGTAACTAGTATAAAAATTAATAGTCGAGAAAATTGTCTATTATGAAGAAAAATATCCCGCTTAATATCAGCATACTTACAAATAGTTTAATCTATATTCATGGATCAGGTGGTAAGTGCCATCATCACGTTACAAAGTTGTCCTTTCGACGGTTACGAGGCAATGAGTACCGGTGCACCGCTTTAATTCTTGTCTAGGATTACGAACAGCCAACGATCGACTCTCGATAATCACTCACCTGACACTTCGACTTAAGTGCTCCTTGTCCTTGTGTATATTTTCTTCCGTTCTTTTAAAGATATTTGTTTTCGTTCAATTTATTGCTGTTTCCTTTTTTTTTTTTTTTTTTTCTTTCAAATTATACATAATTATGCGTATGATAATAAAAGCTATCACTTTTTTACGAGATACATAAGTACGTACAAAAATCTGGATTGTATTGCAATTTATAAACGTAAAACGTCCCTTGTTGTGTTCTAACGGTATATTGGCAATACATTTTTTACTGTATAAAAATTATAACCAGGAAATAAGTATAAAATAACATTTGTATCCTTACGTATTAGATTGATCCGTCTAAAGGATTATTATAATTCTATCGGAATGTCAAATCTTATCGGATAATTTCTTGTAAAGCGGCATTAAGTCCTACGTCAACGACAATTGAATAGGAGACTCACCCCTAAAGGCGAAGAAGGGTACCGCGTGGCCGCCCTTCTAACCTCGACAAAATGACGTGTCCCATTGGACGGCGTCTCGACCAATCGTGCTAACGAAATTCTATGGTGTCTACTGGCGTTAGGGGAGGGAACTCAAAGGAGAAGACCATCGACATATGTTTCATGAATTATAGTATGTACGATTCGATTTATATATGATCCTATGTAACAATGAAGTCTGGAAATTATGTAATAAAAGATGATATTGAAACGGTTTTCTATTCATCCGATAAATAATTCAATAATAGTAATATCAAAGTCATTTAATAGTAATTAATAAAAGTTTCTCCCATTTGTAAACAAAGTTATTATCCTTTTTCTTTTTCTTTACTTTTATTTTTATTTTTAATATTGTATATTAGATGAATGATCATTCGGAATTTTGTTGTGATATTAATGAAAAGTTCCAAGAAAGATGAACGAAACTGTTGCTCAAAGTCGAACGATCGGAACGTCGAGTAGGCTAGGTCGAGGGTGTACTTAAGTGTACGCACGAAGGGTTCTCGTCCTTATCTCCTATATAAATCGCTATATAAAAGCAATTCTAGGCTGTAGGAATTCGATTCATAAATGTCAAGGATCAAAACGAACGGTTCTTTACTAGTTCTCGCCTTTATTGTCCTACACCCTCCATATCGTATACGTGAAAATCATCGTGTATCACCGATGGTGTCTGGTGTATTATAGAATGGCGCGTGTGCGAGAGGGAGGGAAAGAAAGGAAGAGAGAGAAGAAAAAAGAAAAATAAAGAAAAAAAAAAGAAAGAAAGAGAAAAAGGGCTGCGAGCTCGAAGGGTTTTATCTACCGATTCGATCGGTAGTTACTTAGCACTTCTCCGACGCTCGTTCGATCCTTATCGGTAGCTCGCGAGCCGGCCCTGCCCCCCTAGTTGCCCCGTTAATTTATTGCGGGACCCTGCGGAAAAGGGCTGACGGCTCCACTGCATCTGCATCTTCCTCCATCCCTTTCCATCGTCATCCAGACGTACATTGGAAGGTCTACCGACCTTACCCACCACGACGTTCTTTCTCTCTCTCTCTCTCTCTCTCTCTCTCTCTCTCTCTCTCTCTCTCTCTCATATCGCTCAGGATAGATAGTACCGATAAAATGACAAAAATAAATTAATTATTATAAGGGATTTTTCTATTTCTGAGAATAGTAGAAAAAAACTTACTGTCAAGTTATTAATAATTTTCTTATGAAATTCGTATAGCATATTTTCTCTCTCTTTCTCTCTCTCTCTCTCTCTCTCTCTCTCTCTCTCTTTTGTCATTCTAATTTCTTTCAGATACAACCGTAGTCTAACGTATATCAACGACCAACCGACTGGTTGATTTTATTATGGCGGAAACGTCGAACGGGATCCAATTATTTGTGAGATTCGATTACAAAATACAACAATGCGTTTTACGCGTGAGGAGGAAGAGGAGAAGGAGGAGGAAATGGAGGAGGAGTAGAGCGTGGAGAAGAAACAATGTATATAGGAGAGGGCTGCAATGGTGGTGGCAGTGGCGGTGGAGACGCACTCGGAGGGATGTGTAAGGTGACACCTCTCGGACAGGTCTGGCTTCTCGTCAAGAACCCGTCCGAGATAATCATATTCATAATTCGCGAGTTCGCGGAACATTCTACGTGCACCGAGGTGAGGAAGAATGTCCGCGGCGGAAGGTGACAGATATCTTGACTTCCATGCCGACACAGTAGAACGCACCGTCTTTGTAAACTAATTTTATCTTTCTTAGGTACTTCAGATAGAATTAAGAATGATACTCAGATACGCACAACTTTAAGTAACTAAATAGAAATAAACAAAGGATAAAGGAAAATTTTTATTTAAAGATATATATTGTTATACTCAACAACACGTTTTAATGAAAAAGAACAATCTGGGTCACAATCTGGGTGTTTAGAAATGGCCTTTAAAACAGCAAGTTTATTATGAACTTTTTCAAGCCAGCTCGTAATACACACACATAAATTTATATATATATAAATGCAGGATCTTTTGGAATAAATTTGTGCTGCAATCGAAAGGAATAATTGAAATGATTATATTAGTAGGGACGATTGTATAGTAGACGAAGGTAAGAGACAGTGACAGGATAGAATGATGGTGGGGCCAAAGAGTAAAGGAACTCAGGAGTAAGGCCCAGGCGTACTCCAGCTTGTCTACCTACCACGTGCAGACTCGAAGAGAGAAAGAGGCACGTTGAAGAGATGTTATAGAGGAGGGATAGGGAAGAGGACTGAGGGTAGGTACGGAGAAGGGACACGCGTGATCGTGGCGTCGTGCGTGCATGCACTCATACCTATGCTTAAAGGGATCCGACCGCGTGTGGGTCCGTGGATAGGAGAACGTGTGGATGTTCCAGGCGGGGCCCTGGATGAGATGTAACCCGACACTGAGATGCCCTCCCTTCTCTTCTGACCGACAGAATCCCCCCCTCTCTCTCTCTCTCTCTTTCTCTCTACTCGACAACGTTTTCTTCTTCCTTCGCTCGTATCCTCACGTCCCAAACTAAATCATAACCGTATTATGCCCCTCGACAATGGGACCCGCTCCGCTATACGGCGAAAGCCGCCTCTAATCTGCCACTACGTAGACGTCTTGCTTTCCTTCCTCTATCTCCTTCCTTCGTCTCTTTTTCATTTTTTTTTCTCTCCCCCTCTCTCTCTCTCTCTCTCTCTCTTCTCTCTTTTTTTTCTATATTCTTCGTATATTATCTGCTACGATTTAGATGGAAGTACATAAAACACTTTCAATTTAAATATTGAAAGAAAATTGTCATTAAATTTTACCATTACAATGCCTTAATAATTGTTATTAATTTTCTTCGTAAACGATGTTAATATGTTTATTATAAAAAGAGATTATATAGTAATGTGATTCTATGAAAGTGAAAATCAAAAGGAGAAGAAGAGAAGGGACCAATAAAAACAATAAAAACAACAACAGCAGGTAACCAAAGAGAGAGAGAGAGAGAGAGAGAGAGAGAGAGAGAGAGAGAGAGAGAGAGAGAGAGAGAGAGAGAGAGAAACCAGCCTCGCGGCAAAACGTCGGAGACGGAATTTAAAATTCACAAATTAGTCCGTCCATTACACCCTCGATCTAATCAGGTCGGCTGATCTCGGTGGACCACCCTCCTACCCGCGAACGTGTCCCCCTTTCCTTTCTCCTTCTCTCCAACCTTCTAAATACTAACTTTCTTTCTTCGTCGTCCCGTTCTTGTCGACCTGGTGCACCTCGTTCACAACGAGAACGCGCTTCCTGGAAAGCGTGGGTGCTTCCACCGAGCGGACAGGATCAGGATCTAGGCGTCCACAAATCATAATGTGACTTTAGAGATCCTACGTAGATATCCCCTTCTCCCTTCCATCTCTCTCTCTCTCTCTCTCTCGGTCTTTTTCCATTTCTTTTATTTTTTTTTTTTTCGTTAATTTTCCTTTTTCCCGAAGGACCGTCGTTATCCCCTTTCGTGATTCTATTTTCTCTAAAATTTGTTAAGTCCGTTTTAACTTCTATTTTATTGATTCTATCCTTGTCTTTTCTAGGATCGACGACGACGAGGGAGCATGCGAAATTCAAGGAAGAACTATCGAGCATACATATGCACGATGTTACCACACGTACGTATGTGTATATCCTATGCTCGAAGAGAGGGGGCCCTTCGTGCTTGTTTCTAATGGCCCAGGGATTTCCTTACACACAAAAGCCAAGTGGAAGAGAGTGACTGATCGTCGCGGGCACCGCGAATAAATTACGTGGCAGCCTATGCGGCTGCATAAATTAATTTTAGCTGGACTGCCCATAAATATTTCCCCCTTCGAAATCATACATTCTCTCCTCTCCTCTCCTTGCCTACCGTCTCTCGTCTCGTCTCGTCTCTCTTCCTCGCCTTATATAAAGTCGAGGTGTGTTCTTAGTGATCCACCGTGTACGTCCTGTAAACTGTAATTTACGTCGATAGCGAATCAAGTTTCTTACATCGATCAAGAATCATTATTGGATGGATCTACGATCAAATAGTAAAGAACAGCATAAGTGTTCAATTTGGGTTATCATCATTTTCTATTATTCGTTCCAATATATAACGTTTATTCTTGCGAACGAGAAATAACACGAACAGATGGACTTTTTCCTATCTACCATTGTTAAATTCACATAAATTTTCCTTGTCCTCGTTTATGCTTGAATACCTCGTCATTACTAATCCCCTGATGATCCCGTATTGTAAATAACAGAATATCTTGTAAATTTTACAACTTTTAACATCAAATAAAATATTACTTCCAACATGATCATATATAACCTACATATAATTACACGTACGAATAATTACGTAAATAATAATTAATAATTATGTAATGATTATAACTAACAAACAAAAATATATATATATAATTCGTATCGTATTTTTTTTTACGATGTAAGCTTTTCTATCATTTTTAGATAACGTGTAGCATGTGAAAGGCGTGATAGCGAATTTTCAAAGGAAAAATAAGGCGTTATTCCGTGATCAAAGGCACGTGAAGGTATTCCTATTATAAATGGCATGTAATCGTTGAAAAGCAAAAGGTGACGAGCAGCAATCCGCTTTTCTATCTTCTGTTGGTGTACTTCGCTAACAAGTAGCCATTGTCAGGACCGCGTCAAGATGCTACTTGACGGTATACCCTTAGAATGGACCCTCTTCAGAGAAGACCGTATGAGGTAGAACAAACCCAGAGAAACCTTCCTTCTCTTCCTTCTTTCTTTTTCTTTTTTCTTTTTTCACAAGCATATACCACTTCAGGATAACTATACTACTTCTCGACTCCCTCTTTCGTTCTTTCTTTCTTTCCTTCTTTCTTTATCGTGGCCCAATAAGAAAGAAGGCGAGACATACATATGCAGGACTCTTGCGTACAGTTTATCGTGATGTACGTGTATGCGTGAGAAACACGTACGAAAGAATCTGTGCTACCCTCCGTGGGGTCCAGAGGCTTAACTTTACGATCTCTAGAAATCCCTTCGGGGCTTATGGTCCCGCACTACGAAGCTAATAGAACCAAAATTATAACAGGCCGATGAGCATGCGTCGACTGCTCTTATTCCGCCTGGTTGGCGGTCACGAACAGAGGAATCAAGAAGGATATTGAAAAGACACAGAGAGATAGAAGACCTAAAGAGAAAAAGCAAAAGAAAAAGAAAAAGAGAGAGAGAAGAGAGAGAGAGAGAGAGAGAGAGAGAGAGAGAGAGAAAGTTAATATAATAACAATTAAAAGTTTAAGTTTAACTTTTAAAATACTTATCTTGACATTTATCAACTTTCATTTAAAAATGTTTTATATATATTTTAGTACAAAATAATATACTTTGTTTCTAATTTCGAATAGAATTGTTTCAAAATATTGCTTTAACTCTGTTTTTTTTTCTTTCTTTTTTTTTGTTTTCTTTTTTTTTTTTTTTATAGCTTTCGTTGATATTTGCTCGTCATTTTGATAAAAAAATTTCGAAGATAAACGACAACCGACAACGACCGACAACGACCGACAACGACGACGACAACGACGACGACGACGACGACGAGAAGAGACATATAAGAAAAGGAATTGAGATCGACACAAAGGGGAATGAATAGGAACTACTAGTGGAAGAAGGCAGATGCTCGTTTTCAGGATCGGAAAGCGAAGAAGAGATGAACAAAGAATACCAACAAACACACACGGGGCCCGTTCGTTCGTTCTCTTTACCGGGCAAATATATATCGCGGCACACAAAGAGACGAGAGAGAGAAAGAGAGAAAGAGAGAGAGAGAAAGAGGAGAGAGAGAGAGAGAGACGACGACCAGTTTTTATCTATCATCGCTGATCACTGATACAACTAATAGAACTAGACCGGTGCTCGTTTTGAAATAATTACCGGCACCTATCGTTTCCTTTATCTTTTTCTTTCTTTCTTTCCTTCTTTCTTTCTTTCTTTCTTTCTTTCTTTCTTTCTTTCTTTCTTCTTCCTCTACACTTTCCTTTTGATTTTTTCTTTCTCGTTTTTTTTTTTCATTCTCTCTCATTTCACTTTTCTTTCCTTTTTTTTTCCCTTTCCCAGCTAGTCTTGTTCAGGTAGTTGACGAGAAAAAAACAAGGGCAGAGGCATGCTTTCTCCCTTTGTCGGTTGAGAGAAAAAGAGAGAGAAAAAAAAGAAGTTGTTGAGAAAAAGGTGTTCTCTCTCTCTCTTTCTCTCTCTTTCTCTTGCCCTCATTGAAAAAAGAAAAAAAAAAACAGACAATAATTTTAATATAAACGACAATTAAACGTGCTCTCCAATTATCGAGTAAATAATCATTTTTTGAGGATCAAGTGCGATTAGAAACACATGCGATGATATATATATATATATATATATATATATATATATATATATATATATATATATATATATATATAATATATCGACGTGACACGTATGTGAACGTAGATAATATTTTCTTTTTATTCGTAGATTTTTTTTTTTTTAAATAACATCAACTTACTTGTTATTATTACAGTACGATCGTACATCGATGGATCTTTTATCTCCATTTTTTTTTCTTTTTTATTTATTTTTCTTCTTTATACTCTCGTCTTTTTTCATACTTTTCTTATTCTTATTCTCATTCTCTCATTCTTTCATTCTCCCATTCTCTCTCTCTCTCTCTCTCTCTCTCTCTCTCTCTCTCTCA